>NC_084611.1:56249278-56326778 GCF_033978795.1 Nerophis ophidion | reverse complement strand
TTTCACCATCTACGGTCTGTAATGTCATCAAAAGGTTCAGAGAATCTGGAGAAATCACTGCACGTAAGCGTCAAGGCTGAAAACCAACATTGAATGCATATGACCTTCGATCCCTCAGGCGGTACTGCATCAAAAAGTGACATCGGTGTGTAAAAGACATCACCACATGGACTTAGGGACACTTCAGAAAACCACTGTCAGTAACTACAGTTTGCCGCTACATCTGTAAGTGCAAGTTAAAACTCTACTATGCAAGGTGAACGTCATTTACCAACAACACCCAAAAATTTATGTGGCGAGCTCATTTAAAATGGACCGATGCAAAGTGTGGTCTGACAAGTCCACGTTTCAAATTGTTTTTGGAAACGGTGGACGTTGTGTCCTCCGGAACAAAGAGGAAAAAAAACCCTCCGGATTGTTTTTAGGCGCAAAGTTCAAAAGTCAGCATCTGTGATGGTATGGGGGTGTATTAGTGCCCAAGGCATGGGTAACTTACACATCTGTGAAAACACCATTAATGCTGAAAGGTACATACAGGTTTTGGAGCAACATGTGTTGTCATCCATGCAAAGCTATCATGGACGCCCCTGCATATTTCAGCAAGACAATGCCAAGCCACATTCTACACGTGTTACAACAGCGTGGCATCATAGTAAAATAGTGTGAGTACTAGACTGTAGTCCAGACCTGTCTCCCATTGAATACCCCAACAAAGACCCTAGACTTTTTGAACAACTTAAGCTGTACATCAAGCAAGAATGGGAAAAAATTCCACCTTCAAAGCTTCAAAAATTGGGCTCCCCAGTCCCCAAATGTTTACTGAGTGTTGTTAAAAGGAAAGGCCATGTAACACAGTGGTAAAAATGACCGCTGTGCCAACTTTTTTCTCAATGTGTTGCTGCCATTAAATTCCAAGTTAGTGAGTATTTGCAAAAAAAAAAAGACAAAAATTTAATATCTTGTCTTTGCAGTCCATTCAATCAATTATAAGTAATTAAGGATTTGCAAATCATTGTATTCTGTTTTTTTTTTTTAAGAATTATACAACATGCCTGATTCACTGGTTTTGGGTTTTGTATAATGGTTTGTGCTGATACCATATCGGATTACTATATGTATCAGCCATTACGCAAGGCTTCATGATCAGTATTTTATTGGAAGCAACCAAAGTTCAGAACACTCACTAGTATCGACTAAGTATGGAAACTGGTAGAAAATGTGACAACCATAGCAGACTCCATATTTTCATTATTTTCCTTCCCTGTCAACTCAGTAGTTGCATATTGAGAACGCTCAACCCACAAATATTTAGCAGTTGTTGACTTGATGAAGCAGGAGCTGGGTAAAAAGCCCCATGGAAAATGCACGAAACCCGTGCATGCTCTGAATGTTGTTGTTTGATTGCATCCTCATTTTATCGTGTGAATCTTTTGCAACAGCGGAGAGGTAAATATACATACCTTTGTCACCTCTTCAAGTGATGGGGGGTGGGGGAAGTGCTCTCCTGAAAGGTGAGTGGGAGCCATCCGAGGCGACTCCACAGAAACCTTTATCTGCTCCCTTTCTTCTTCCCGATAAGCCGTTTCCAGAACCCATCAAGTACGACTTAAAACCCCAGACATGTGAAAGTGAAGTTTCACCGAGGTGAGAAAGTGAACAAGAGGTACATGAAGAATGTTTTTCTTATTTTTTTGCTCAAACTTTCTTCATATTCTCCTGCAGACTATTTGGCAACACTCCATGTGTAATCTTGAGTTTGCTCTTCTGAGAGGACTACAAGCCCCGTTTCCATATGAGATGGGAAATTGTGTTAGATGTAAATATAAACGGAATACGATGATTGGCAAAATCCTTTTCAACCCATATTCAATGGAATGCACTACAAAGACAAGATATTTGATGTTCAAACTCATATTTTTTTTTGGGGCAAATAATAACTAACTTAGAATTTCGTGGCTGCAACATGTGCCAAAGTAGTTGGGAAAGGGCATGTTCACCCCTGTGTTACATCACCTTTTATTTTATTTTAGCAACAGTCATTAAACGTTTACGTTTGGGAACTGAGGAACTAATTGTTGAAGCTTTGAAAGTGGAATTATTTCCCATTCTTGTTTTATGTAGAGCTTCAGTCGTTCAACAGTCCGGGGTCTCCGCTTTCGTAATTTACGCTTCATAATGTACCACACATTTGTGGACTGTAGGCGGGCCAGGAAAGTACATGCACTCTTTTTTTACGAAGCCACGCTGTTGTAACACGTGCTGAATGTGGCTTGGCATTGTCTTGCTGAAATAAGCAGGGGCGTCCATGAAAAATACAGCGCTTAGATGGCAGCATATGTTGTTCCAAAACCTGTATGTACCTTTCAGCATTAATGGTGCCTTCACAGATGTGTAAGTTACCCATGCCTTAGGCACTAATGCACCCCCAAACCATCAGAGAGGCTGGCTTTTGAGCTTTGCGTCGATAACAGTCTGGATGGTTCGCATACCCTTTGGTCCGGATGACACGATGTCGAATATTTCCAAAAACAATTTGAAATGTGGACTCGTCAGACCACAGAACACTTTTCCACTTTGCATCAGTCCATCTTAGATGATCTCCGGCCGAGAGAAGCCGACTGTGTTTCTGGATGTTGTTGATAAATGGCTTTCCCTTTACATAGTAGAACTTTAACTCGCACTTACAGATGTAGCTACAAATTGTATTTGGTTTTCTGAAGTGTTCCTGAGCTCATGTGTTCCTAAAAATAGATATACAGGCCAGCATACACATTTTACATGTTTTCTGTAATTGTGGTCCCAGAGTCAAAATAATTGCCCAGGCCGGGTGTAGACTGCAATATAACTCAAATAAACAACCCCAACATTTTGAAAATATAGATCATCACACATGGCGTTTAAAAATCCATCAAAATTAGAGATGTCCGATAATATCGGACTGCCGATATTATCAGCTGATAAATGGAATATCGGAAATTATTGGTATTGGTTTCAAAATTATCGGTATGGGTTGTAAAAAATATAAAATGTATGACTCTGTAAAATGCCGCTGTGTACACGGACGTCGGGAGAAGTACAGAGCGCCAATAAACCTTAAAGGCACTGCCTTTGCGTGCTGGACATATCACATAATACCTACGGCTTTTCACACACACACACACACACACACACACACACACACACACACACACACACACACACACACACACACATACACACACACACACACACACACACACACACACACACAAACACACACACACACACACACGCGCACACACACACACACACACACACACACACACACACACACACACACACACACACACACACACACACAAGTGAATGCAAGGCATACTTCATCAACAGCCATACATGTCACACTGAGGGTTGGCCATATAAACAACTTTAACACTGTTACAAATATGCGCCATACTGTGAACCCACACCAAACAAGAATGAAAAACACATTTCGGGAGAACATCAGCACCGTAACACAACATAAACACAACAGAACAAAAACCCAGAACCCTTGCAGCACCAACTCTTCCGGGAAGCTACAATATACAACCCCCCTCTCCCCCCGCTACCCCTCCCTCTCTCAGGGAGAGCATGTCCCAAATTCCAAGCTGCTGTTTTGAGGCAAGTTAAAAATAAAAAAAAATGCACTTTGTGAGTTCAATAATACATATGGCAGTGCCATTTTTGGCATTTTTTTCCATAACTTCATTTGATTTATTTTGGAAAACCTTGTTACATTGTTTAATGCATCCAGCGGGCATCACAACAAAATGAGGCATAATAATGTGTTAATTCCACGACTGGATATATTGATATCGTTTGATATCGGAATCGGTAATTAAGAGTTGGGCAATATCGGAATATCGGGTAACAGCAAAAAAGCCATTATTGGACATTTCTAGTATATTGTCAATTGTGAATTATATTTATATAGCGTTTTTTCTCAAGTGACTCAAAGCGCTTTTATATAGTGAAACCCAATATCTAAGTTACATTTTTACCCCAGTGTGGGTGGCACTGGGAGCAGGTGGGTAAAGTATTTTGCCCAAGGACACAACGGCGGTGACGAGGATGGTGGAAGTGGGGATCGAACCTGCAACACTGAAGTTGCTGGCACGGCCACTCTACCAACCGAGCTATACCCGACCCACGATCGATCACTACATACCAGTGTATATGTAGTATCTAGTAACATTCATAATAACATGGGCTATTTACATATTTTGATAATTTTAATGTAGTAAAAAGTGTCAGCGAACAACTCTGCTCTTGTTCTAAAAGCACAATTGAAGTGTTGCCAGTCATTTTAGTCAAACAAAAACATCTCACCTCTCTTTTTGTCAAAGTGGTTCCCATAGCGATGAAAGTGGGTGACCCACTCTATCGCAAAGCTGCACACCGATTTGAATGCATGATCATGTAATCTACCAAGGTTGAATGGATGCAAATCTAACCATTTTATTTTTTTTTACCAAACAAAAAGAGTCCAGTTGTGGATATTATAAAACTATTTTTGCACAAATAAAAAAAGACCAAAATGAATTAGGTCGAGGAATTGGCAACCCCAACTACCAACAAAAGTGTGACAGTGGAATGATTGAACAATTGGTTCCACTCCAAAGTGTTTTGGGTATCTAAAGCATGAAAAAGTACTAACTCAATTCAGTATATCAATATGATGAAACCAACCATTGTCAACAAACATAAGACACCATTTGAAAAACCCATGCATGATATTTTATTGACTAGTGTTGTCCTGATACCAATATTATGTTGAGACTTTTCGGTACTTTGATACCGGCGGGACTAGAAAAAATTGCATTATTGGCTTTATTTTAACAAAAAATCTTAGGGTGTGGCGGACCGGTACTTATCAGAGGCGGTATGTTACCGAATATGATTCATTAGTATCGCGGTACTATACTAATACCCGTATACCGTACAACCCTACTAGTTGCTATGGTAATCTACGTCACAGTAGGTCAGACGAGTCACCAAGCAGTCTGGGTGGGGAGCGTTTCTGTCATGACGTGGACTATGGTGCGGTTTGTTTTCCCAAGGTGCAAAGCGATTGGAACGGACATGGCATTAAGGTAAGGACATTTTTTAACTCATAACTCAAAAAAAGGTACAAATGAAAGGCGCTCACAAAACTTGACTATGAAAACAAAAACTTGCACTATGGCAAAACTATGGACATAAAACAAAACTTGCACTATGGCATTGAAAAACGAAAACCTCACTTGGAACGAGAAAGGAGCATGGATCATCGGCATGGATAACAAGGGGGTTTCGAGGGTGAGTAGAAGGTGATCGAGAGTGATGTCGCCAGGCTGACTGCCTGGCAACTACAGGCTTAAATGCGTGCAGTGATGACAGGTGTGTGAGTCGTGAACACATAACAGGTGACAAAACAAACAAGAGTACCCAATGAATCCAAACCACAACAGAACGTGACCACAAAACATGACAGTTTCCACAGAGTTTTTCCAGAGCGGCCGGCCTGAAATGCGGGTGCCAGGGACAGACGTGGAAGGAGATTTTTGCAAGAAAACTTAGTGATGTGTCACATATATCAGATTGTAGATGTTTTTGGGGTTTTTACCCTTCACGTTCATATTTCGCTGAGTTTGTTGCATTTTTGTTGCATTTGGCTTGATTGTAAAATATGTCTATTGAGAGAGGGGGGGGGGGGGTGACGTTAATGTTCTCAATATTCAAGGTTTTATCATTCATAGAAAAACATAAAATTCCATTCCGTTTTTAAGGCGGTCTGTAATAAAATATTTTAGCATTCAATCAGAATTTATTGTGAGGTTTTGTATTAGTTTTTCTAAGAATAGATAAACTGGCCCCCAGACAAATTATTTTCTCGAAATTTGGCCCCTGAGTCAAAATAATTGCCCATGCCTGTGTTGTCGGACATGCACATTCTGCGTCTCCCTCCGCTGCGGGTCCAACCTGAGGACCCGCTGACAGCGCACTCCAGACATGCCCCCGCGCTCATCAAGCGGACCGCCCCCACTCTCCGCCGCAGCCGGCCGCAATACACACCTGGGACTGATGACGTGCAGCTGCTGAAGAGACAAGTGGACTTTGTATAAGAATAAATCCTTGGACTTTACTGCCACCTGGGGTTAGTCTGCCGTCATCTTCCTTTAGTTAAACATAACAGCCTGGCTTAGTGATATATCAGATATATCAAATTGTAGGTGGGTTTATTTTGTACCCTTTGCGTTCATATTTCACTGTTTGTTGCATTTTTGTTGCGTTTCACTTGATTGTAAAAATATGCCGATCGAAAGGGGGTGTGATTTTCATATTTTGTAAATATTCGGTGTTTTATCGTTCATAGAAAAATGTAAAATTCCATTATGTTTTTTTAAGGCGGTTTGTCATAAAGTTTTTAGCATTTAATCAGACATTATTGTGAAGTTTTGTATAAGTGTTCTTAAAAATAGACATACCGGCCCCCAGACACTTTTTTTTTCACTAATTGTGGCCCCCGAGTCAAGATAATTGCCCAGGCCTGCTCTTAGGGGACGTTGCAAGGATGAGGGGAAAAATAAGATTAACATTTTCTTGTGTTAAGTGTTCATCAGTTATGTGTGATAGGCATCTTCTACAGGTGGGGTACTTATTGCACAGAGTAAGCATCGCAAACATATGGTGGATAACTTGATTTAGAAAACGCTGAGAGTACAACTTTAACTTGTTTTAAAGAAATTCTATTTTATAAAATACAAAACCAGTGACGTTGGGACGTTGTATAAATCATAAATAAAAACAGAATAAAATGATTTGCAAATCCTTTTCCACTTATATTCAATTGAATAAACTGCAAAGACAAGATAATTAACGTTCAAACTGATAAACTTTTTTATAGTTTGAAAAAAAAATAGCTCATTTGGAATTTGATCCCTGCAACATGTTTAAAAAAAGCTGGGACAAGTGGCAAAAAGACTGAGCAAGTTGAGGAATGCTCATTAAACACTTATTTGGAACATCCCTGTTACGGTTCAGACCCCTGCCAGCGCCGCTCGTCCATCTGTGCGCCACTCGGGGCACGCCCACGAGCGCACACATCCAGGAACGAGCCGCGCGCGTCCCCGCCCTGCAGCAGCTGCCAGCTGCAATCAGTCACCTGCAAACTTCACACCTGATGGTAATGACGGAGCTGCCTTTATAGACCTGGACAACCTGCCATCACTGGCCGGATTATAGCCATCTGTACCTGACTCTTCCCGTGTTTCTCCTGGATCCCCTGTTGTTCCCCTTGCCCCCCCGGACTGCCTTTTGGATTCTCGACCTCCCGCTTGGACACGTTTTCCCACGGACTTCCGCGTTACTTCACTTCCGTCAACATTTTGGTAAGACATCCTTCAGCTAATCTACACACATAGCCTTACACCATACACACTTGAGTTTTGATCAGACTTCATTTCCTTGGTTTATTCATTAGCAGTATTAGTATTATTATTATTAGTAGTAGTACTACAGATTTATGTATATATTTACTATATATAATAAATCTTTGGAGATACTGCCACCTGGTGTTCGTTTGCCGTCACCTCCCTTTTAGTTAAACATAACAGTATAATCCGGCCAATTGATTAGGGACCAGACGGCCGAGTACCTTAGCCCTGCCCCAGTGACTTTCGTTCAGCCCCCCGTGATTTTTTTTTCTTTCTCCTCCTCTTCTCCCATTCACTGTCTTTTTCTTTTTTCTTTTTTTGCTCCACACGGGAGGATTTGTCTTGTCCCGTCAACATGTCTTGGAAGGGGATGTTCAGTAGTAATATTAGCAAAGAGGAATTTTCTCGTCGCCTGGACACCCTCTTCCCACCCTTAGAGACTGTTCCTCAGTCTGCAGGAAGCGTCTGGCATCCGATTTTGGAGGGGGGGTGATAGTACTGGGTGCTGTGCTGGTGTGGCGGTGCAGTGGCACCCAGACAGGCTACCCCCTGCCAAACTAATTCCACCTGTCTTCCGCTTTTCTCAGCCACAGCCACCAGTTCCCTGGCTAGCCTCCGAAATAGCACCAGTTCCCTGGCTAGCGACCGAGCTAGCTCCAGTCCCCAGACTAGCCTCTGAGCTGGCACCAGTCCCCAGGTTAGCGCCCGAACTAGCACCAGCCCCACAGCTAGCCTCCGAGCTAGCGTCTGTCCCCGAGCTAGCCCCTGAGTTAGCACCAGCCCCACAGTTAGCCCCCGAGCTAGCGACAGTCCCCGAGCTAGCCTCCGAGCTAGCGGCAGTACCCGAGCTAGCAGCAGTACCCGAGCTAGCGGTAGTCTCCGAGCTAGCCTCCGAGCTAGCGGCAGTCCCTGAGCTAGCACCCGAACTAGTGCCAGCCCCAAGGCTGAACCCCTCGTTTCCACCAGCTCCCTGGCTGGCCCCTGTGTCTCCACCAGCTCACAGGCTGGCCTCGACCTCTGCCCCTCGGCCTGTAGCGCCGACTTCAGTACATCGGCCAGCTCCTCAGCTGCCCTCCTCGTCTTTGGCTTTGACGTCTGCTGCTTCCACGCCGCAGATGACGTCCGCTGCCTTCACGCCGCCGTCTTCCTATGCCTCTACGCTTCAGACATCACCTCCTCGTTTCTGGCGAGACGCACCATGGCGTCACTCGCGTCCGCCTCCACGACTTCCAAGATGGTGGCCGTTCCTTGGTTGCCCGCCTCGCCGGCGTCAGCTGCATTCTACTCGCCGTCGCCACCAGACTCGTCCCCGGTGGATTCGGGGACACTTGGGCTGGCGACCCACCACCAGTTCGCCCCTCCGCCCTCCCTTGACTTTTGTTCCTGTGCTCTTGGTGTTTCGACCTGTGGGACATCTGGAAGCTGTCCATAAGAAGGGGGGGTACTGTTACGGTTCAGACCCCTGCCAGCGCCGCTCGTCCATCTGTGCGCCACTCGGGGCACGCCCACGAGCGCACACATCCAGGAACGAGCCGCGCGCGTCCCCGCCCTGCAGCAGCTGCCAGCTGCAATCAGTCACCTGCAAACTTCACACCTGATGGTAATGACGGAGCTGCCTTTATAGACCTGGACAACCTGCCATCACTGGCCGGATTATAGCCATCTGTACCTGACTCTTCCCGTGTTTCTCCTGGATCCCCTGTTGTTCCCCTTGCCCCCCCGGACTGCCTTTTGGATTCTCGACCTCCCGCTTGGACACGTTTTCCCACGGACTTCCGCGTTACTTCACTTCCGTCAACATTTTGGTAAGACATCCTTCAGCTAATCTACACACATAGCCTTACACCATACACACTTGAGTTTTGATCAGACTTCATTTCCTTGGTTTATTCATTAGCAGTATTAGTATTATTATTATTATTAGTAGTACTACAGATTTATGTATATATTTACTATATATAATAAATCTTTGGAGATACTGCCACCTGGTGTTCGTTTGCCGTCACCTCCCTTTTAGTTAAACATAACAATCCCACAGTTAAACAGAGTAATTTGGAACAAGTGGGTGCCATGATTGGGTATAAAAGCAGTTTCCGTGAAATGCTCAGTTGTTCACATACAAAGATGGGGCCAGGGTCACCGCTTTGTGAACAAATGTGTGAGCAAATTGTCAAAAAGTTTAAGAACAAAATTTCTCAACGAGCTATTGCAAGGAATTCATGGATTTCATCATCTCGGTCCGTATTATCACCAAAAGGTTCAGAGAATCTGGAGAAATCACTGCACGTAAGCGATGATATTACGGACCTTGGATCCCTCAGGCGGTACAGCATCAAAAAGCGACATCAGTGTGTAAAGGATATCACCACATGGGCTCAGGAACAGTTCAGAAAACTATTGTCAGTAACTACAGTTGGTCGCTACATCTGTAAGTGCAAATTAAAACTCTACTATGCAAAGCGAAAGCCATTTATCAACAACACCCGGAAACGCCGCTGGCTTGGCTGGTCCCGAGCTTATCTAATATGGACTGATACAAAGTGGAAAAATGTTCTGTGGTCTGATGCATCCACATTTCAAATTGTTTTTGGAAACTGTGGACGTTGTGTAATTTTCTCTGTTCGAATATTAAATATCTTGTTTTTGCAGTGTATTCGATTGAATATAATTTGAAAAGGATTTGCAAATAATTGCATTTTGGGTTTTTTATTTACGATTTACACAACGTGCCAACTTTACTGGTTTTGGGTTTTGTACAAAAAAATCAGAGGGTCATCAGCTCAAGCTACTATCTTACACACAGTGCAATCAAGACGATCATAAGACATGTTAGGTAACCTGGGGCACACTTCCTTAAAATGCTACTTTTGTAGCGGCTACAATAAGTTACTTCATTACAAAAATGTTGTAATAAAAAATAAACAAAAAAGAAAAAAAGGAAAACAAAGTGTCAGTCAATTTAGTTAGTTTAGCCCTAACTGCTTGGTGAGGTG
Organism: Nerophis ophidion; assembly: GCF_033978795.1. Lineage (NCBI taxonomy): Eukaryota > Metazoa > Chordata > Actinopteri > Syngnathiformes > Syngnathidae > Nerophis > Nerophis ophidion. Next base: position 56,316,349 of record NC_084611.1, on the reverse strand, counting down.
TCGAAAGTGGGAGATGACGGTTAAATGTCAACAAAACAGAAATGGAAAAGAGAAAGTGAAGGTCACAATTGATTAAAAAATGAGAAAGTGGGAGAGGTGAATCGAGGTACACTTTTTAAGGTGTGGAGCCATAGCACCTTAGGGAGTTGAATTGGTTCTGTGATTCAGCTCGTACTTGGAAAATGTGCATTGCGCAACAGCGTCATCAAATCTAAAGTATTCATGTTGTACTTGATTTAAAATTGTTCGGGACTGATGTGTCATAACGGGGGTTTTGCAGCTTACTGCGAGGTTTGTTCTCCAGGGATGCAATCGGACTATTCCGGACAAGGCTTGCAGGCAGGATTATATTTGATTATTCAACTAACACGTCACGAAGCACAACATAGAAATCAACCCGAAAGTAAGCGTGCCTATTGCACGTGGAAGCTAAGGCAAAAAACTTAGGACGTGAAACATGAAACTATGGACATGAAAACCTCACTAAACTAGGGCATGAAACAAATAGCATTAATAATGGAATTGGTCATGAAAACGAGCAACATGAACTATGGTATCGCATGAAACAAGCAATGACGCCAGGCTGACTGACTGGCAAAGGCAGGCTTAAATAAAGGTATCTTGATTAGAGCAGGTGCATGTCCTAAACACCAGAGGCAGGTGATAATCATAAGTCGCCATGGAAACTAAAACAAATAAGGGTGCACAAAACATTTAGCTATGCTCAATTCCTTGGCCAACACAAACACAAAATAATAAAATGTGAAATAAAAGGCAGTGGTTTAAAAACACATGTTGAAATGTCAGCAGCAACAAGAAAGTAATTGACCTTTAACAATGGTGTTTTTGTAGGTAAACATCATTATAGGATATACACACAAAGATTTTAGCCAGGAACACCAACATGCCAACTGCTTCATGATGCTGTGACAGGCTGTGTTCTGAAAATTACTTTAAAAAATCCATTGATTATAGTTACAGTAAGTTCATTGTTACTTTACCATGAAAGTAATTGAATTACTAACGGAATTCCGCCCTAATAAATGTAATTCATGTCTTGGCAAAGTAATTAATGTGTTACTTGAAAAAAAACAACAACTTCAAACATTTGTTATAATGCAGTTGAGATAAAATACATATGAGAGCAATGTGTGAGCCTGTGTGTGTGCCTTTAAGAGGCTAGTGACATGTGACGTCAGTGAGTCCACCTTGTTTTTGTAAGCTTTAACAGCTCGTTTGGGTCTTTCACTGGTTTGTGTTACCTATGCTTAACAAATAGATTGAATGTGCTTCCATGGCTTTGTTCTTGTCAACAAACGGGGTATTGTTTGGATGGCAGGTTTGTCACTTCAATCATTGATTTGTCGTCCAACATTACCAGCGACTCTCGTAGTTACGAGAGTGAAAGTCTTGTCTTTTACTGACCGGTTCCTCCAACTAAGTCCGTGTTTCTTCCGTGTTGGAAGACTGAGTTTGTGAGCTCGTGGTTCGGCGTCAATCACTTGTCCATTTGGTTATGCCTGTGGTTTTAAGTTTATCATAAACATGATTGTGGAGGGGCGTGGTCGCGCATCCCCTGCAGGCGGGGTGTGTGCAGGGCCGGCCATGAAGCAGCCAACAGGTGAGTGGATAATCTCAGCTGGAACGAGTTATCTAATCACCTGTTCCCTTTATTAGCAGGGCCGGAGACCATGAGGGGGCTCTTCTTCTGGAGGACAGAGGAGACCGAGAGGCTGAAAAGCATAGAGTGAACGTTTTATAAAATAAACCAGACTGCCGAGAGCAAAAAAGAGGGACTTTGGAAACGAATGTGAATGTAAAATAAAAACTGTTCTGTTAAAGATGCACGTATCAAGTGTTGTGATCCCAGTGATCCGCTAAGAATCCGGAGGGGAAGAGGAAGACCTCCACAGTGGCGCCCAACTACAACGGACCAAGAAAATGTCCACCACAACACCCCTAGAGGCGCTCGGACGAGTGCTGGCTGAGGTATCGGCAGCGAGCCAGCAGCAGACCCAACTACTGCAGGCCCTAATGGACAGAGCAAACTCAGGTACAGGGGCGTCGACCTCGATGCAACGCATGGGGGAGGGGGAGGACCCTCAAGCATACCTTTGATGTGTTCAAGGCCACAGCAACAGCCTGCAGGTGGCCGGAGGAGGAGTGGGGAATGAAACTGCTCCCACTCCTGGCGGGGGAGGCGCAGTGGATGCAGTACCCAAACCTGCGCCGCGCCATACTGGATCGGGTTGGCAGCAGTCCAGAAGACCACCGGCGGAGGTTCCGCGCTCTGAGGTTGGGGCCAAATGACCGCCCATTCGTGCTGGCGCAGCAACTGAGGGATGCGGCCACCCGGTGGGCAATGGGCAAGACAGTCAAATGTTCGAGTTGATTGTCCTCGAACAATTTATTGATGCCATCCCGACCAGGACCGCCGCATGGGTGAGGTACCACCGCCCCCAGGACGTGATGATGGCGGTAAACTTGGAGGAGGACCACCTGGCTGTCCAGAAGGAGGCGACGGCAAAAGCGGCCGAAAGGCCTACACCAGCACCCCGTCGACGAGTCACACCGCCGGAAGGAACGTCCCTGGAGAAGCGCACCCGCACGGCCGAGCGGAACCAAGGAGCAGGTTCCCCACTCAGAAGAACAATGCCAAAGCACACACACCCGCACCCATTCATGCACCCACAGACACACAACAAGGGGGGGTCCACGGGGTCGTCTCATTTCCTCTGCTTGTGCATTGCAGGGTACCGGCGTTTGATATGGAGGGCTTCCCTCACAGATGGCGCCTCAAACCCCAGGGCCGGTGTGCTGGGAGTGCGGCCAACCTGGGCATGTACACCGGGAGTGCTCCATGATGGAGGTGGGGCAGGTGTTACAGGTTGTCGGGCCTCCAGCACCCGCCCCCGATTCAGGGGAGACATACTGTGTCCCGGTAAGGGTACAAGGGAGTGTATACCGGGCAATGGTGGATTCGGGCTGCAAACAGTCCATGATCCACCAAAACTTGGTTTGATCCGGGGTGTTGAGGCACGCAACACGGGGTAAAATTAGGTGTATTCATGGGGATGTGCACGAGTACCCGATTGTGCCAGTGGAAATTCAATATAAAGGCCAAAAACATAATGTCAAGGTTGCCGCCAGCGCGCACCTCACGCACCCCATAATTTTAGGAACGAATTGGCCAGTGTTTAACCAGCTAGTAACGCAATGCGTGGGGATGCGTTAACGGGCTGTAGGAGAGGGGAGCATCCGCGTGGCTCTCAGTGGCGACGCAGTTTCATCCGGGACGGCCGAGCGGGAACCGGGGCGGGATGTGCGGGAGGCCCCCCCGGCCTTTCGATGGCAACCTACGGAGGATTTCCCCTCGAGCAGTCTCGCGATGAAACCTTGCGTGCGGCCTGGGACCATGTGGATTTCATAGACGGTCAGCAGGTGCGCCAGGGGAAAGCGCGGGCGTTCCCCCATTTTTCAATTATTCGCGATAGGTTATACCGAGTGACCCGTGACACTCAGACCGGGGAGGAACACACCCAATTGGTGGTGCCAAAAGGACGCCGGGAAATGATTTTCCAGGCGGCCCATCTTAACCCGCTATCTGGCCACATGGGGTATGATAAAACACTTAATCGGGTTATGGTCCGATTCTATTGGCCAGGCCTCCGGGCAGACGTGCGCCGGTGGTGCGCGGCCTGTCCGGACTGCCAGCTGGTGAACCCGGCGGCCATCCTGAAGGCCCCCTTGCGCCCATTACCACTCATACAGGTCTCGTTTGAAAGAATTGGGATGGACCTCATCGGACCATTTTCTCCAAGCACACGGGGATACCGCTTTGTGTTAGTCCTGGTGGATTACGCAAGGTGGTATCCCGAAGCAGTGCCGTTGAGCTCCATCTCAGCCAAGAGTGTGACGCAAGCACTCTTCACGGTCATTTCCCGCGTCGGGATCCCGAAAGAGATTCTGACCGACCAGGGCACGTCCTTCATGTCACGCACGATAAAAGAACTATACGGGTTACTGGGAATCACGGCCATCCACACCAGCGTGTATCATCCCCAAACGGATGGGCTGGTGGAGCGTTTGAATAAAAAATTAAAAACCATGATCCGTAAGTTCATGCATGAGGACAAGCACAATTGGGATAAGTGGTTGGAGCCCCTAATGTTTGCGTTGCGGGAGGCACCCCAGACCTCCCTAGGTTTTACACCTTTCGAGCTACTACATGGCCGTAGGCCTCGCGGAGTGCTGGACGTCATTAAGGAAAGCTGGGAGGAAAGTCCAAGCTCCAGCAAAAACGAAATTAAATACGTCATGGACATGCGGGCAAAACTCCTCCAGGTGGCGCCCTCATCACGTATAAATTTGCTCCATGCCCAAGAGCGTCAACAGCTGACGTACAACAAAAGGGCCCAACTGCGCAAATTTGCACCGGGAGAAAAGGTGCTAATATTGCTCCCAACCTCAAGCTCCAAATTACTTGCAAAGTGGCAAGGACCCTTTGAGGTCACACGGCAAGTAGGTGGTGTTGATTATGAGGTTCGGCGCTCAGACCGACGCGGAGACACGCAGATTTATCATCTGAACTTGCTGAAGGCATGGAGGGAGGCCGAGCCTGTCTCCATGGTGACGGTAGTGAGAGAGGAGGAGGAGCTGGGCCCTGAGATCCCGGGCTCTGGCCCGCCCCCTCATCTTCTGTGTGACAAACAGCTCACGGGGACCCAGAAGGAGGATGTTGCCAAGTTGCAGCGGAGTTTCTCTGACGTGTTCGCCGCGCGGCCCGGACGGACGAATCTCATACAACATCACATTGAGACCAGCCCGGGGATTACGGTGCGATCTCGGCCATATCGGTTGCCCGAACACAAACGCAAAGTAGTTCGGGAAGAATTAAAAAACATGCTTGAGATGGGGGTAATAGAAGAATCCCACAGTGCCTGGTGTAGCCCCATCGTCTTAGTAGGGAAGAAGGATGGGACTATACGGTTCTGTGTGGATTACCGCAAGGTAAATGCAGTATCACGTTTTGACGCGTACCCAATGCCTCGTGTCGACGAGCTCCTGGATCGGCTAGGCGCTGCTCGTTTTTTTTCGACACTGGATTTGACCAAGGGCTACTGGCAGATTCCCTTGTCGCCAGAGTCCCGAGGAAAAACTGCCTTTTCCACTCCGGACGGGTTGTACCAATTTGTGACACTTCCGTTCGGCTTGTTTGGTGCGCCTGCCACGTTCCAGCGCCTCATGGACCGGGTGCTGCGACCCCATGCGGCGTACACGGCTGCATACTTGGATGATGTCATCATTCACAGTGGCAGCTGGGAACATCACATGCGGCAGGTGGGGGCAGTGCTCGAGTCCCTGAGGCAGGCGGGGCTCACCGCCAACCCGGCCAAGTGCGCAATTGGGCGGAGGGAAATACAGTACCTGGGGTACCACTTGGGGGGGGGAGGCTGCAGCCACAAGTCGACAAGACGGCGGCGATCGCGGCCTGTCCACCCCCCAAGACGAAAAAAGAGGTGAGGCAGTTTTTGGGACTGGCGGGCTACTACCGCCGGTTCATTCCCCGGTTTGCGGACCTGACCAGCCCACTGGCTGACCTCACCTGAAAGGGTGCCCCAGAGCTGGTCCAGTGGACGGAGCAGTGCCAGCGGGGGTTCGAGGAGGTAAAAACAGCACTCTGCGAGGAACCGGTACTGCACATGCCAAACTTTAATATTCCCTTCTGTCTGCAGGCGGACGCGTCGAGCCGGGGACTGGGGGCTGTACTGACCCAGCAGGTGGGGAGCGTCGACCGCCCCGTGCTGTACATCAGCCGGAAGTTGTCAGACCGGGAGGCGAGGTACAGCACCATAGAGAGGGAGTGTCTCGCCATCCGGTGGTCGGTCGGGGCCCTCCGCTATTACCTGCTGGGGCGGGCCTTCAGTCTCTGCTCGGCCCACAAACCTCTGCAGTGGCTTCACCAAATGAAGGACGCCAATGCGCGGATCACCCAGCGGTACCTCGCACTGCAGCCCTACAAGTTCCGGGTGGTCCACAGGCCGGGCGCGCGGATGGCCATGGCCAACTTCCTCTCTCGACCCGCTGTGGGGGTTGGGGGGGGGAGTTGGCGCGGCCGGACACTCGTCCGGCCTGAGTCTGGCGGTGGAGGCCTGTGGAGGGGCGTGGTCGCGCGTCCCCTGCGGGCGGGGTGTGTGCAGGGCCGGCCATGAAGCAGCCAACAGGTGAGTGGATAATCTCAGCTGGAACGAGTTATCTAATCACCTGTTCCCTTTATTAGCAGGGCCGGAGACCATAAGGCGGCTCTTCTTCTGGAGGACAGAGGAGACCGAGAGGCTGAAAAGCAGAGAGTGAACGTTTTATAAAATAAACCAGATTGCCGAGAGCAAAAAAGAGGGACTTTGGAAACGAATGTGAATGTAAAATAAAAACTGTTCTGTTAAAGACGCACGTATCAAGTGTTGTGGTCCCAGTGATCCGCTAGGAATCCGGAGGGGAAGAGGAAGACCTCCACAATGATATACAAATGGGCGGACATTTTACTTTCATTTGATCAAATTTGAAAGGATCTATTTTGGGAGCATAATGCTAACTAAAGGGTTAAACCCCGTATTTACATGTGTGTGACATTGTTTATTTCAATTCTTGGACGACTTATTTTTAGTCGCAAATGCAAAATCAAGCAGCCCAAGTCGCAAATGCAAAATCAAGCAGCCCATATCGAAATGTTTATTATGACCAGGTAACCCAGGCAAGTTTCTTTTGTCTGCTTTGCAAGACCTGTGTCACGTGACTTCAAACTTGACACCTCCTTGGCTGGCTGTGAGACAGGATCGATTGCTTTGGTCCTGAATTTACCGGAAGTAGGTTTTTGCGTTTTTAAGAAGCGAGGGGTATTAAACATAACAAAAAGGGGCAGTATCATACGGTTTCAACAAGAGAAACCCAATATCTGCTTGCTACTTTGTCTGCATTAAACACACAATGGGAACAGATTATAATATCTGAGCTCTCATAAGGGGGAAAATTGATTGTAGCAAATACAAAACAACTTATTGTGTTATGCCTGGAAAGAGAGTCTCATGATGAAATATTTGCACCAATGAAAGTTATTTCATCAGCGATCACCATAGCTGGAACAACATGCTTTTGTAAGTTTGTAAGTTCGATCCCAGGGCTCGGGGTCTCCTCGTGAGTGCGTGGGTTCCTTCTGGGTTCTCCGGCTTCCTCCCAAGTCCAAAGACATGCACCTGGGGATAGGTTGATTGGCAACACTAAATTGGCTCTAGTGTGTGAATGTTGTCGGTTTATCTGTGTTGGCCCTGCGATGAGGTGGCGACTTGTCCAAGGTGTACTCCGCCTTCTGCCCGATACACCTGGGATAGGCTCCAGCCAACCCCCGCAAACCAGAGAGGGAAAAGTAGTAGAAATGGATGGATACATGATTTTACTGAATATTACCCTTTGAATCCTTTAGTTATGTATGATTGCAATAATAAATGTTCAATGTCGCAGGCTGTCTTTTTTCTTACCCTGATGTGGGATCTGAGCCGAGGATGCTGTTGTGGATTGTGCAGCCCTTTGAGACACTCGTGATTAAGATTGATGAATGTCAGCGAGTATACTTATGAGATCTATGAGCTTCCCCGGGAATACCGTAACAAAAATAACAGATAAATGTATGATATTTTTCTGTGCGTTACATCAGTGTTTCACATTCATTCGTATACAAACCCCGTTTCCATATGAGTTGGGAAATTGTGTGGGATGTAAATATAAACGGAATACAATGAATTGCAAATTATTTTCAACCCATATTCAGATGAATATGTGTAGCATATTTAGTGGAATATGTTACAAAGACAACATATTAGATGTTCAAACTGATAAACATTGTTTTTTTTTGCAAATAATCATTAACTTTAGAATTTGATGCCAGCAACACATGACAAAAAAGTTGGGAAAGGTGGCAATAAATACTGATACAGTTGAGGAATGCTCATCAAACACTTATTTGGAACATTCCACAGGTGTAAAGGCGTGGGTGCCATGACTGGGTATAAAAACAGCTTCCCGAAAAATGCTCAGTCTTTCACAAGAAATGATGGAGCGAGGTACACCCCTTTGTCCACAACTGCGTGAGCAAATAGTCAAACAGTTTAAGAACAACTTTTTGTTTAAGTGCAATTGCAAAAAATTTAGGGATTTCAACATCTACGGTCCACGTTATCATCAAAAGGTTCAGAGAATCGATCCCTCAGACGGCACTGTATCAAAAACCAACATCAATATCTAAAGGATATCACCACATGGGCTCAGGAACACTTCAGAAAACCACTGTCACTAAATACAGTTTGTCGCTACATCTGTAAATTCAAGTTAAAGCTCTACTATGCAAAGCAAAAGCCATTTATCAACAACATCCAGAAATGTCGCCGGCTTCTCAGGGCCCGAGATCATCTAAAATGGACTGATGCAAAGTGGAAAAGTGTTGTGTGGTCTGACGAGTCCACATTTCAAATATTTTTTTGAAATATTCGACATTGTGTCATCCGGACAAAGGGGAAGCGAACCATCCAGACTGTTATCGACGCAAAGTTCACAAGCCAGCATCTGTGATGGTATGGGGGTGCATTAGTGCCCAAGGTATGGGTAACTTACACATCTGTGAAGGCACCATTAATGCTGAAAGGTACATACAGGTTTTGGAACAACATATGCTGCCACCTAAGCGCCATCTTTTTCATGGACACCCCTGCTTATTTCAGCAAGACAATGCCAAGTCACATTAAGCACGTGTTACAACAGGGTGGCTTCGTAAAAAAAAGAGTGCGGGTACTTTCCTGGCCCGCCAGCAATCCAGAAAATGTGTGGCGCATTATGAAGCGTAAAATACGACAGCGGAGACCCCGGACTGTTGAAGGACTGAAGCTCTACATAAAACAAGAATGGTGTTGCGATCCGTGACTCGGATCTTCACATGTTTATTTTTCCATGTTTGTTTCATTCTCTTCTGACCCACTTACTTCCTGTTTAGTCCGTTACCATGGTTACACATTGATTTCACCTGCTCCTCGTTTTCTACACACACCTGGTTCTCCTTGATTTCTCCCTACTCAAGCTTTCCATTTTCTTTGTTCAGTCTGGGTCCATAAATTTGCCTTTGAGCAGCAAGTATCGACTGACTTCACGTACGTATATTCTCGCTAGCTTTTCACGCTAAGCCTTTGTTTAATTCCAGCTCTCACGCTGATGAATTGTTTTTTTTTTCCTTTTTGTGTGCCTTCGTGCCAGTCTTAGTTTTTCTGTTTTCTATTTTTAGCTTTTATGCTAGCGCCCTTGGTTTATTTTGTCTGTTAGCTCCAGTCTTTTTGTTTGTAGCCTGCTTTTGTTAAGTTTAATAAATCATTTAAACTTACCATTGCTGTGTACTTTTCGACGCATCCACGGAGGGACAAACCCTGCATTACAATGCCAACCAGTCCTTACAAATGGGAAAGAATTTCACTTTCAAAGCTTCAACAATTAGTTTACTCAGTTCCCAAATGTTTATTGAGTGTTGTAACACAGTGGTGAACATGCCCTTTCCCAACTACTTTGGCACGTGTTGCAGCCATGAAATTCTAAGTTAATTATTATTTGCAAAAAATAAAAAATAAAGTTTATGATTTTGAACATCAAATATCTTGTCTTTGTAGTAAATTCAATTAAATATGGGTTGAAAAGGATTTGCAAATCATTGTATTCCGTTTATATTTACATCTAACACAATTTCCCAACTCATATGGAAATGGGGTTTGTAGAACTTCACATGTAATTGTGAAAATAGAAGAAATTGAATTATCTGACAAAGCAGACTAATTTAGAACAAAAAAGTGACATGACGTCAGACGAGGTAACAAAAAAAAAAGTATTCAGTGATGTTATGATCCGTGGCCCGTTTTGTTCATGTCTGTTAGTTTTGGACTCCCTTAGTTCCTGTTTTGTGCACTCTTGGGTTTATTTTGCTCACCATGGGGATTAATTGGGTTCACCTGCCTCTGGTTAGTGGTCCCAGGCTCAGCTGCTGTTAACCACTAATCAGAGAGCTATTTATTCACCTTGCTCAGTCTGGAGTCAGTGTTTGCTGCAAGCAACAGGCACGTAGGTTCATGTCTTGTTTCTATGTTCTTGAGTCCTGTGCTAAGTTTGTACCTTAGCTCCACGTGCGGCCCTTGGTTTGCTTCCTGTTTTTTGGTGTGTGTTATGATTTGCGGTGAATAAATCATATCCTACCTTCAGTTGTTCGTCTGAATTTCGGAAGAGCGAAAACCCCGTTGTGACAAGTGAATGCTTTTAAACTAGTAAAAAGAACATTGTATCGTGTGCTGTCATTTGTGACGGAAGAAATGTTCACATTTCAGCCTACAGGAATTTTACTTCCAACAAGAGTAAATTGTAAATTAATTTATGCAAACACACACACACACACTCATGCACACCCACATCCACACTTACTAGCCCAAGAATCATACAAAAATAACGAAATAAATCTGAAATTACTCACAAGTTACTCAATACTTAAGTATTTTTTTTCACAAAAAATACTTACATACTTTTACTCAAGTAATTATTTTGATGATTATGTTTTACTTCTACTTGAGTCATAGTATTCTAAAGTAACAGTACTCTTATTAATAGTTTTTTTTTTCTAAAATTTAAAAATAATGATAAAATTAAATAAAAAAAATAATTAAATTTTCCAGAAGGAACTCTCCTGAAGGAATCAATAAACTACTATCTATCTAGTACATTTTTTTGGTATTCTACCAACCTCTGCTAATAATACACGTGTCTTAAAGACTTTGTCAAATTTTTTGAGCCTTTTTCTAAAAAAATACCTGCATCATAGCCAATTATGCAAACTATACAACAATTACATTTTCACACCTATGACCATGCCCCCACCACCACAAACATACAGTGTGTCTGAGGGATACAAATAAATATAAACATATAAATAAAATTATGTAGTTAAGTTAAAGTGCCAATGATTGTCAAAAACACACTAGGTGTTGAAATGAAGTAAAGTGATTTATATTTATATAGCACTTTTTCTCTAATGACTCAAAGCGCTTTACATAGTGAAACCCAATATCTTAGTCACATTTAAACCAGTGTGGGTGGCACTGGGAGCAGGTGGGTAAAGTGTCTTGCCCAAGGACACAACGACAGTGACTAGGATGGCGGAAGCGGGGATCGAAATTGCAACGCTCAAGTTGCTGGCACGGCCGCTCTACCAACCGAGCTATACAGCCCAAAAATTATTCTCTGCATTTGACCCATCATCCTTGATCACCCCCAGGGAGGTGAGGGGAGCAGTGGGAGGCAATGGTGGCCACGCCCAAGAATATTTTTTGCGGGTTTATCCCCCAATTCCAACTTTTGATGCTGAGTGCCAAGCAGGGACGTAATGGGTCCCATTTTTATAGTTTTTGGTAAGACTTTGGGATTATTTAAAATGTTCACTTTATTTGAGTGGATCAATATTGACCTGTGGATTACTGGATCGGGTTGATGAAGCGTGCCAGAGTGGTGGTCCTGAGTTAAGTGGCATTCACTTCAAACTGACACTAATTCTTATTAGCGTGCCTGACTTTAAAGGACTTTTGAGGAGGAAATATTGTTACAACATTTTGCGTGGTGTTGCTTCCTTATTTGTGATTATTCCAAGCTGTTTATCTTCTACCTGTGCATAGGAGTTTGCCACACCAGTTAATATGTGTTTTAGAGACTTGGAGAAGGCATTCGACCGCGTCCCTCGGGAAATCCTGTGGGGAGTGCTCAGAGAGTATGGGGTATCGGACTGTGGCGGTCCGCTCCCGGTACGATCAGTCAGAGTTAGGGTTGGACTCCGCCAAGGCTGCCCTTTGTCACGATTCTGTTCATAACTTTTATGGACAGAATTTCTAGGCGCAGTCAAGGCGCTGAAGGGATCCAGTTTGGTGGCTGCAGGATTAGGTCTCTGCTTTTTGCAGATGATGTGGTCCTGATGGCTTCATCTGGCCAGGATCTTCAGCTCTCACTGGATCGGTTCGCAGCCTAGTGTGAAGCGACTGGGATGAGAATCAGCACCTCCAAGTCCGAGTCCATGGTTCTTGCCCGGAAAAGGGTGGAGTGCCATCTCTGGGTCGGGGAGGAGACCCTGTTCCCAGTGGAGGAGTTCAAGTACCTCGGAGTCTTGTTCACGAGTGAGGGAAGAGTGGATCGTGAGGCAGATCGGTGCAGCGTCCTTAGTAGTGTGGACGCTGTATTGATCCGTTGTGGTGAAGAAGGAGCTGAGCCGGAAGGCAAAGCTCTCAATTTACCGGTCGATCTACGTTCCCATCCTCATCTATGGTCATGAGCTTTGGGTTATGACCAAAATGACAAGATCACGGGTACAAGCGGCGGAAATGAGCTTCCTCCGCCGGGTGGCGGGGCTCTCTCTTAGAGATAGGGTGAGAAGCTCTGCCATCCAGGGGGAAGTCAAAGTAAAGCCACTGCTCCTCCACATCGAGAGGAGCCAGATGAGGTGGTTCGGGCATCTGGTCAGGATGCCACTCGAAAGCCTCCCGAGGGAGGTGTTACGGGCACCTCCGACGGGGAAGACCCAAGACACGTTGGGAAGACTATGTCTCCCTGCTGGCCTGGGAACGCCTCAGGATCCCCCGGGAAGAGCTGGACGAAGTGGCTGGGGAGAGGGGAAGTCTGAGCTTCTCTACGTATACTGCTGCCCCAGAGACTCGACCTCAGATAAGCGGAAGAAGATGGATGGATGGATAGATGGATTGGCAGTGCAAAGTAGTGGCACTTGTCATAATGACAACGGTCAGCTGGATAAAGAAAAAATATTGACAGCAGTATCATTAGTCCAGAAGTTCTTTCTGGACCGACCCAATTAAGAATCGGTACCAAAATATACCGGTACTTGGGGTGGCGGGGAATACAGGGAAATACCAAGACCATTTCCCAATGGTCACAGATAGCAGGTGGGTTTCTCTCAGGTAGTCGAGGACTTATTAGAGGCAATGACCTGTAAAATATCACATGGCCGGAGCATTCCTGGCAAAATGATGCAATTTGAGAAAAATGTTACTCTTCACCTCCAAATAACCCCATTCAGACTACATAGGCTAGAGGAAGTCAAGAAATGATACCACACGCTCCTCTCTTTCACTCGGCCACTTGACCGAATCTTTTAGAGCCTAAATGACTCTCATTCCGCAAAAAAAAAATGTATAACCAAAGCCAGCAAGAGTGTTGATGTAAACAGATCATGAAGTGGTATGAATACAAGTGTTTTTCCTTATTTCTTACATTGAACAAATATAGCACAACATACCAAATATTACTTATTTACCATGAATTGATTAAACAAGTTGAAACATGTATTTGAGTTGTACCATTTAGTGGTCAATTGTACGGAAAATATACTGTACTGGACAATCTACTAATAAAAGTTTCAATCAACAACCAAGTCAAATTCATGGTGTGTTTAACATGCTTGGTCAATAAATCTGATGGTTAGTCTTGAAGCTAATAGCAGATACAACAAATAACATTTACTTTCAAGTCTGTCACTTTTTTGACACTCCTTTGCATGATGGGAAGAAGAACAGTTTGGTCGTGACTTAAAAGGTAAACAATTCCCTTTTTAGAGGCAAACATGGTGACATGCATTACATCTACAAACCCCGTTTCCATATGAGTTGGGAAATTGTGTTAGATGTAAATATAAACGGAATACATTGATTTGCAAATCATTTTCAACCCATATTCAATTGAATGCACTACAAAGACAAGATATTTGATGTTCAAACTCATTTTTTTTTTTTTGCTAATAATATTTAACTTAGAATTTCATGGCTGCAACACGTGCCAAAGTAGTTGAGAAAACAATTTGAAATGTGGACAAGACAGACCACAGAACACTTTTACACTTTGCATCAGTCCATCTTAGATGATCTCGGGCCCAGAGAAGTCAACGGCGTTTCTGGATGTTGTTGATAAATGACTTTTGCTTTGCATAGTAGAGCTTTAACTTGAACATAAAGATGTAGCGACAAACTGTAATTAGTGACAGTGGTTTTCTGAAGTTTTCCTGAGCCCATGTGGTGATATCCTTTAGAAATTGATGTCGGTTTTTGATGCAGTGTCGTCTGAGGGATCGAAGGTCACGGTCATTTAATGTTGGTTTCTGGCCATGCTGCTTGCGTGGAGTGATTTCTCCAGATTCTCTAAACCTTTTGATGATATTATGGACAGTAGGATGTTGACCGTAGGGGTTGTTTTTTTCTTTTCTTTTTTTTTTTCTTAAAGAAATACAATCATGTGTGCTTACGGACTGTATCCCTTTAGACTGTATTGATCTATATTGATATTTAATGTAAATATTGTGTTTTTTATGTTGATTTAATAATTTAAAAAAATGTATACAGTATGTTTTTTTTTGTTTTTTTTTATTTTATTTTGCAGCCCGGTACCAATCAGTCCACGGACCGGTACCGGGCCACGGCCCGGTGGTTGGGGACCACTGGTGTAAATGGTAAATAAAAACAGAATACAATGATTTGCAAATTATTCTCAACCTATAATCAATTGAAAAGACTGCTAAGAGAAGATACTTAATGTTCGAACTGGGAAATGTCATTTTTTGCAAATATTTGCTCATTTGGAATTTGATGCCTGCAACATGTTTCAAAATAGCTGGCACAGGTGGCAAAAAAGACTGAGAAAGTTAAGGAATGCTCATCAAACACTTATTTGGAAAATCCCATAGGTTAACAGGCTAATTGGGAACAGCTGGGTGCCATGATTAGGTATTAAAGCAGCTTCCATGAAATTCTCAGTCATTCACAAACAAGGATGGGGCGAGGGTCACCACTTTGTGAACAAATGCTTGAGCAAAATGTCGAACATTTTAAGAACAACATTTCTCAAGGACTTTAGGGACTTCACCATCTACGGTCCGTAATATCTTCAAAAGGTTCAGAAAACCTAGAGAAGTCACTGCATTTCAGCGTAATAAGCATTGCATGCCCGTGACCTTCGATCGCTCAGCCAGTACTACGTCAAAAACAGACATAGGTGGGTAAATGATATCACCACATGGGCTGAGGAACACTTCAAAAAAACATTGTCAGTAACGACAGTCTGTCGCTGCATCTGTAAGTGGAAGTTACCTACTCAGTGGCCTAGTGGTTAGAGATTCCGCCCTGAGATCGGTAGGTTGGGAGTTCAAACCCTGGCCGAGTCATACCAAAGACTATAACAAAATGGTACCTATTACCTCCCTACTTGGCACTCAGCATCAAGGGTTGGAATTGGGGGTTAAATCACCATAAATGATTCCCCGGCGCGGCACCACTGCTGCCCACTGCTCCCCTCACTTCCCAGGGTGTGATCATGGGGATGAGTCAAATGCAGAGGACAAATTTCACAAGACCTAGTGTGTGTGTGACAATCATTGGTACTTTAACTTTTAACTTTAAGTTAAAACCCTACTATGCAAAGCGAAAGCCACATTTATCAACAACACCCAGAAACGCTGGGTCCGAGCCCATCTAAGAACTCAAAATGTTCTGTGGTCTGATAAGTCTGGTCTGACAAGTCCACATTTCAAATATTTTGGAAACTGTGGCCGTCGTGTCCTCCGGACCAAAAGAGGAACATAACCATACGGACTATTATAGACGCAAAGTTCAAAAGCCACCATATGGGATGGTATGGGGGTGTATTAGTGCACGAGGTACATACAGGTTTTGTAGCAACTAATGTTGCCATCCAAGCAACGTCTTATTCATGGACGCCCCTGCTTATTTCAGCAAGACTGTTGCAGCACTTGTGCAGTCCGCTTTTCCCTCTTCTGCAGGTGCACTCAGCGGCTCCACTGTGAGCGCGTCTGGAGACGCCCACACACGCGCTACGCAGACCGCGCCCACACGCCGCCACAGCCGGCGACAACCTTCAATCAGCACAGCTGACGGGGATTACAGACAACCAGATAAAAGGCCTCACCGCTGATCACTCGACGTTGGAACGTCGCTCTGCTCGCAGTAAGCTTCACGTCTCTGACTTCCCACCGGTAGTATCTCCTGTGACCTGTTTCCTTGTGCTTATTTTTGTTCATCCTCCTCTTCCTTCTGCTTCCCAGTCTCGTGCATTTTTGCTCACTCCCGGATTGCCTTCTCGATATTGAGACCTTGCTTGGATCTTGGACGCTCTCCCTACTGCATCACAGACCCTTTGGACATCGGACATCTTTGCCTCTCTCTTTTCAGAATTTGGACTCTCATTCAACACACTTGACAACACTCCTTAAGGTATTTACAGATGTTAATTCCAGCACATAACTTGCATGCATAACACATAGTAGTGTACACATCCCACGTATTCATCAAGCACTCAATAAAATACATATTGAGTTGTACTTCTGCTGTTGTGCCATCTCCTTCCACCCGTCTATAATCACAACAGTACGTTCCAACCAAGTATGGAACCAGACGGCACAACAAGAGTTCCACTCCTAGGGACATATCCACTATCGAGGCTGTCCTGCGACAATACCAGGTACGATTTACCACCTTGGAGGACAGACTTGTTGTCGCATTTGCTAGCCTGCTGTCTAGAATAGACAAACTCAGTCCCAGTCAGGAGACACCTCCCACACCCAGTTTGAAAACTCCTGATCCACCTGCCACCGAAGGATCATCCTCCCTACGCGAACCCAAGATAGCCAGTCCTAAGATTTTTGAGGGAGACTTTGATCTTTGTCGTGGCTTTCTGACTCAATGTGAATTTATTTTTTTTCACCAGCCCTCTCGCTACGCTAACGACGGGGCTAAGACAGCCTTTTTGGTCTCACTATTTTCAGGACCTGCTCTAAAGTCGGCTACCTCTGCCCTTAACAAATCTTTGGGCTTGAACTCTGATTATACCACATTTCGGAAATAATTTCTGGCAGTTTTTGATCATCCTGCAGATGGAAGAGATGCTGCTTCTAGACTTCATTCCCTCAGACAGGGCTCCCGATCTGTGGCTAACTACACCCTGGAGTTCCGCACTTTGGCATCCGAGAGTGGATGGGATGACAGAGCTCTTCTGAGTGCCTACAGGAGAGGGCTTTCTGAGACGATCAAGGATGGTTTGATGCGAGACCGGCCGTCTTCTTGTTCTGAACTTATAGAGCTAGCCCTTTTGTGCGATCAGCGACTTTCGGAACGACAGGCGGAAAGGGAGAGCGACTTCGGAGGCACGGCTATGGCAAGACCTCCTCGCTCTACCAACGGGATCTTCCCGAGACAAACACACACAGCTAATCCGGGCCTTAGTCCTTCCTCAGAACCCATGCAGATCGATAGATCTCAGGTCACTTTTGAGGAACGTGAACGAAGATTTCAACGACGCCTATGTCTCCACTGTGGTATGGCAGACCACCACATCCGTAACTGCCCTATTCGGCCAAAAGATCGGGCTCACCAGTCAAGGGGATCCTGGTGAGCCATACCACAACCCCCACACCTTTTTCCAGAAGGGACCCAAGCATTTTATTCCCTGCTACCTTGACTTGGGAGGATAGGACTTTATCGGTGGAGGCATATGTGGACTCGGGGGCTGACGAAAGCTTCCTTGACTTAAGGTATGCCAAGGAGAGTGGTTTTCCGTTAATTTCACTCGAGACTTTTGTTCCTGCCCATAGGACTTTATCGGTGGAGGCATATGTGGAGTCGTGGGCTGACGAAAGCTTCCTTGACTTAGGGTATGTCAAGGAGAGTGGTATTCCGTTAATTTCCCTCGAGACTTTTGTTCCTGCCCATGCCTTAGATGGTCACCCTTTAGGGCATATTAAACCTTTACTTCTCTCCATTTCTGGTAACCACACAGAGACCATCAGTTTCTGGGTTCTGGATGCTCTAGTAGCGCCCCTGGTTCTCGGCCGATCCTGGTCGAAGCTTCATGACCCCCACATCTCCTGGTCAACTGGTAAAATACTGGCCTGGAGCAAACATTGTCATGCTAACTGTCTCCGTTCTGCTGTGGTACACACTGAAGGACCTAGACCGTGTTCTCCCCCGATTGACCTCTCACTTATCCTGGAGACTTATCATGACTTGGCCGAAGTCTTCAGTAAGGACCTTATCTCTTCCACCCCACAGACCATACGACTGCGCTATTGATTTGATCCCCAACGCAGTCCTTCCATCCAGTCGACTATATAACCTTTCTATTCCTGAGAAGAAGGCCATGAGGGACTACATCTCCGAGTCTCTGGCCTCGGGTATAATCACACCTTCCAAGTCACCTGTAGCCGCTGTTTTTTTTTGTCAGGAAGAAGGATGGATCCCTCCGGCCTTGTATTGATTACCGACAACTCAATTGCATCACCATAAAGAACAAGTATCCCTTACCCCTACTCAATTCCTCCTTCGAACCCCTCACTCCGGCCACCATTTTCACTAAACTACATCTACGCAACGCTTATCATCTGGTACGCATCAGAGAGGGAGACGAATGGAAGACTGCATTTAATACTCACGTGGGCCATTTCGAATATAGAGTAATGCCCTTTGGACTTACCAATGCCCCCGCAGTTTTCCAGGCCCTCGTGAACGAAATTCTCAGGGACATGATCGACCAGTTAGTAGTCATTTATCTGGATGATATTCTTATCTTCTCTAAAGACCCACAGGGACATAAACAGCATGTCCGCCTTGTCCTGCAACGATTACTGGAGAACCGTCTCTTCATCAAAGCTGAGAAATGTGAGTTTAATTCATCTTCAGTTGAATTCCTTGGTTTTGTAATTTAAAGGGTCATATCAAGGCTGATCCCAAGAAGGTGAAGGCAGTGGTAGAATGGCCTCAACCCAATACTCGAACTGAGCTGCGACGTTTCCTGGGATTTGCTGGATTCTACAGACGCTTCATTAAGGACTTCAGTAAGTTGGCCGCACCTCTCCATGCTTTGACTTCAACCAACATACCGTTTCAGTGGAATCGAGAAGCGAGAATGGCCTTTTGGTGCCTCAAAAGGAGTTTCGTCTCTGCACCCATCCTCATGTATCCGGACCCAGACTTTCCATTTATCGTTGAAGTTGACGCCTCCGATTCCGGGATTGGGTCAGTCCTCTCCCAACGCTACAAGTAAGACAACAGGGTTCATCCTTGTGCTTTCTTTTCAAGACGTTTATCCCCTTCGGAACGAAATTATGACGCTGGTAATCGGGAGTTGCTCGCAGTCAATGAAGCCTTGAGAGAGTGGAGGCATTGGCTGGAAGGGGCCAAACATCAATCAATCAATCAATGTTTACTTATATAGCCCTAAATCACTAGTGTCTCAAAGGGCTGCACAAACCACTACGACATCCTCGGTAGGCCCACATAAGGGCAAGGAAAACTCACATCCAGTGGGACATCGGTGACAATAATGACCCAGTGGGACGTTGGTGACAATGCTGACTATGAGATCCTTGGAGAGGAGGAAAGCAATGGATGTCGAGCGGGTCTAACATGATACTGTGAAAGTTCAATCCATAATGGTTCCAACACAGTTGCGAGAGTCCAGTCCAAAGCGGATCCAACACAGCAGCGAGAGTCCCGTTCACAGCGGAGCCAGCAGGAAACCATCCCAAGCGGAGGCGGATCAGCAGCGCAGAGATGTCCCCAGCTGATACACAGGCAAGCAGTACATGGCCACCGGATCGGACCGGACCCCCTCCACAAGGGAGAGTGGGACATAAAAGAAAAAGAAAAGAAACGGCAGATCAACTGGTCTAAAAAGGGAGTCTATTTAAAGGCTAGAGTATACAAATGAGTTTTAAGGTGAGACTTAAATGCTTCTACTGAGGTGGAATCTCGAACTGTTACCGGGAGGGCATTCCAGAGTACTGGAGCCCGAACGGAAAACGCTCTATAGCCCGCAGACTTTTTTTGGGCTTTGGGAATCACTAATAAGCCGGAGTCCTTTGAACGCAGATTTCTTGCCGGGACATGTGGTACAATACAATCGGCAAGATAGGATGGAGCTAGACAGTGTAGTATTTTATACGTAAGTAGTAAAACCTTAAAGTCACATCTTAAGTGCACAGGAAGCCAGTGCAGGTGAGCCAGTACAGGCGTAATATGATCAAACTTTCTTGTTCTTGTCAAAAGTCTAGCAGCCGCATTTTGTACCAACTGTAATCTTTTAATGCTAGACATGGGGAGACCCGAAAATAATACGTTACAGTAGTCGAGGCGAGACGTAACAAACGCATGGATAATGATCTCAGCGTCTTTAGTGGACAGAATGGAGCGAATTTTAGCGATATTACGGAGATGAAAGAAGGCCGTTTTAGTAACGCTTTTAATGTGTGCCTCAAAGGAGAGAGTTGGGTCGAAGGTAATACGCAGATTCTTTACCGTGTCGCCTTGTTTAATTGTTTGGTTGTCATATGTTAGAGTTGTATTATTAAATAGAGTTCGGTGTCTAGCAGGACCGATAATCAGCATTTCGTTTTTTTTGGCGTTGAGTTGCAAAAATTTAGCGGACATCTATTGTTTAATTTCATTAAGACACGCCTCCAGCTGACTACAATCCGGCGTGTTGGTCAGCTTTAGGGGCATGTAAAGTTGGGTGTCATCAGCATAACAGTGAAAGCTAACACCGTATTTGCGTATGATGTCACCTAGCGGCAGCATGTAGATGCTGAAGAGTGCAGGGCCAAGGACCGAACCCTGGGGAACTCCACACGTTACCTTAACGTAGTCCGAGGTCACATTGTTATGGGAGACACACTGCATCCTATCAGTAAGATAAGAATTAAACCAAGACAGGGCTAAGTCTGACATACCAATTCGTGTTTTGATACGTTCTAATAAAATATTATGATCGACAGTATCGAAAGCAGCGCTAAGATCGAGGAGTAGCAACATAGATGACGCATCAGAATCCATCGTTAGCAATAGATCATTCGTCATTTTTGCGAGGGCTGTCTCCGTGGAGTGATTTGCCCTGAAACCGGATTGAAAGGTTTCACATAGATTGTTAGACGCTAAGTGTTCATTTAACTGCTCCGCAACAATGTTTTCGAGGATTTTTGAAATAAAGGGAAGGTGAGACACCGGTCGGAAGTTTACCATGAGGTCAGGATCGAGGTTAGGTCTTTTAAGAAGAGGATGAATAACCGCTTTTTTATTATTTGTGTGAGACCACAGCTATCAATTATAGTCTGGAGCGCTACGCACGGTGGGTCCGATGGGGTATTCATATGGATATTAAAGTCCCCCATTATGATTATATTATCGCCGTGTGTCACTAGATCAGCAACGAACTCTGAGAATTCATTGATAAAGTCCGAATAGGGCCCTGGGGGGCGGTAGATAACAGCCAGGTGTAGAGGCAGCGGTGTGACAGACCTCATAGTAAGCACCTCAAACGATTTATATTTATTATTTATGTTAGGACTAAGGTTAAAGTTTTCGTTGTATATTAGTGCGACCCCCCCACCCATTTTAAGCGGACGGGCAATATGCGCATGTGTAAAGTTAGGAGGACATGCCTCGTTTAGCGCAAAAAAGTCGTTTGGTTTAAGCCAGGTTTCGCTGAGACCGATGACGTTAAGATTGTTGTCTCTGATAATATCATTAACTAATAACGTTTTGGGAGACAATGATCTTATGTTTAAAAAACCTATATTATAGGAAGTGGGCTGTTTTAGGGAATTTTTGATCAAATTATCCGTAAATAAATAAATGATAAATGGGTTGTACTTGTATAGCGCTTTTCTACCTTCAAGGTACTCAAAGCGCTTTGACATTACTTCCACTTTTACCAAACAGACTCTTCGTTTCTCGCGAGCTACGACCTCGAGTTCTGGACTGGGGACACTTCAGTGTTTTGTCCTGCCATCCGGGATTTCAGCACACCCTATCCTTCATCCACCGGCGGTTCTGGTGGCCGTCCATGGCTAATGATACTCTTGAGTTTATCGCCGTCTGTAGTACGTGAGCTTGTAATAAACTGCTGCGTCCTCTTCCCATTCCCAGTCGTCCGTGGTCACAAATCTCTAGGATTTCATCACTGGATTTCCCCCTTCCCAAGGTAACACCACTAAACTCACCATCACTGACCGATTTTCCAAGGCCGCACATTTTTTCCCTTTAACCAAACTTCCCTCTTCCTCCGAGACTGCTGATCTTCTCACTACTCACATAGTCAAGCAACATGGCATCCCTGTCGACATTGTCTCAGATCGGGGTCCCCAGTTCACATCCCGGGAGTGGCAGGCCTTTTGCAAGGGAATTGGGGCCACGGTCAGTCTTACCTCTGGGTATCATCCTCAGAGCAACGGCCAAGCAGAAAGAGCAAACCAGAGCGTGGAAACCATGCTGCGTTGTATATCCACCAGACAACCTTCTTCGTGGAGCAAGTTTCTGCCCTGGGTCGAGTTTGCCTACAATTCCTTAAAGAGCTCGGCTACCGGGTTGTCGCCATTTGAGTGTTCTCTGGGGTATCAGCCACCTATGTTTCCTCAACAGGAGATCGAAGCAGGGGTTTCTTCATCCCGCAAGCACATCAAGAGATGCCGTCAAGTCTGGAAGGCCGCTCGAGCCTCTCTGCTCAGATCCTATGAGAGGATGTGCCGCCTGGCTAATAGAAGACGCATTCCGGCCAATTCGTATTCTCCGGGTCAGCAGTTTTTTTTTGCTGGCTAAGGATCTTCATCTTCAGTTATCTTCCCGTAAACTCACACCCCGTTTTGTCGGACCCTATAATATAGAGGCGACAGTAAAATTATCCTTACCCCCCTCAGTCAAGCGACACCCTGTAGTCCATGTGTCCCAAATTAAGCCTATTGATAGTTCTCTACTTTCCTCCCCTGATCCCACCCATCCCCCTCTCAGAATTTTGAACAACGGTGACCCAGTTTGGACTGTTAAGGAGATCCTTGGGGTTCGCAGGCAAGGTAGAGGATTAGTTTATTTAGTCGATTGGGAAGGGTATGGGCCTTAAGATAGGTCATGGATTCCTGCTTCCTATCTTGCCGATCCTTCACTATTGGAGGACTTCTATCGAGCCAATCCAGGAGCTCTTCGGCGCTCGTCTGGGGCCTTGCATAGGGGGAGGGGCAGTGTTGCAGCACTTGTGTAGTCCGTTTTTCCCTCTTCTGCAGGTGCACTCAGCGGCTCCACTGTGAGCGCGTCTGGAGACGCCCACACACGCGCTGCGCAGACCGCGCCCACACGCCGCCACAGCCGGCGACAATCTTCAATCAGCACAGCTGACGGGGATAAAAGGCCTCACCGCTGATCACTCGACGTTGAAACGTCGCTCTACTTGCAGTAAGCTTCACGTCTCTGACGTCCCACCAGTAGTATCTCCTGTGACTTGTTTCCTTGTGCTCATTTTTGTTCATCCTCGTCTTCCTTCTGCTTCCCAGTCTCGTGCATTATTGCTCACTCCCTTTTCCCTGGACATGGATTGCCTTCTCGATATTGACACCTTGCTTGGACCTTGGACGCTCTCTCCTGCATCACATACCCTTTGGACATAGGACTTCTTTTCCTCTCCCTTTTCAGAATTTGGACTCTCTCATTCAACACACTTGACAACACTCCTTAAGGTATTTACAAATGTTAATTCCAGCACATAACTCGCATGCATAACACATAGTAGCGTACACATCCCACGTATTCATCAAGCACTCAATAAAATATATATTGAGTTGTACTTCTGCTGTTGTGCCATCTTCTTCCACCCGTCTATAATCACAACAAAGACAATGCCAAACCACACGTTACCACAGGGTGGCTTCGTAGTAAAATAGTGTGGTTACTAGACAGGCCTGTCAGTAGTCCAGACCTGTCTCCCAGTGAAAATGTGGAGCGCAATATGAAGCGTAAATTACGGAAGCGGAGACTGTTGAACAACTTAAGCTGTACATCAAGAAAGAATGGGAAATAATTTTCACCTGAAAAGCTTCAAAAATGTATCCCCTCAGTTCCCAAACATTTTATGGAGTGTTGTTTAAAAGAAAGGCCATGTAACACAGTGGTAAAAATGCAATGTGTTGCTGCCATTAAATTCTAAGTTAATGATTATTTGCAAAAAAAAAAAAAAAGTTTCTCAGTTCAAACATTGAATATATTGTCTTTGCAGTCTTTTCAATTGAATATAAGTTGAAAATGATCTGCAAATTTGGGTTTTGCACAAAATAATCAGTAAGTAAAATCCGCGCAGCCATCCATTTTTTGTCCTTCCCAAAGTTGCGGAGAATCAAAGAAACCGTGTCTATATCAGATTTATATAGACTGGTCCATGCCTTTGTCTCCAGTGGGTTAGACCAGTGGTCCCTAGCCACCGAGGGGAGGTGCAAGTCTGCGATGCATTTGCTACTGGGCCGCACAGAAACATGGATTAAATTCTCATCAACCGCATTTTCTCTGACTTAACTTCCGCCTGTCCCAATAGACACACCCATAAGCTTGTTCAAAGATGCATATTAAAACCCCTGATAAGAAGTAACCATGCATTTATTTGTTGCATGGCACAGTGCACATTAAAGAACATATAAAATGTACATTTTTCCAGATTGAAGCCAAAAGCTCATTTCCATCTGCACCATCTGGACACTCTTGCAAAGAAACAAGAGCCAGGGCTCCCAGTAATTCGGCATTATGGAGAGTTGTATTCATCATACACTTATTTGTATTTTTCTGCCACACATGGAAGTCCGGTCCTTAAAAATCATGTCTACATTAAGCCGGTACCTTGTGCAAAATGTGTTGGGGATTCCTGGGTTAGACTACTGTAATAACCTTTTTACTGGGCTTTCTAAACAAGCTGCAGTATATCCAGAAAACTGCTGCTCGAGTCCTGAATAGAACCCGGAAATATTGTGAAAAAAGTGTTGGGGCGTCTTGGGTTGGACTACTGTAATTACCTTCTCAGTGGGCTTTCTAAACAATCTGCAGTACATCCAGAAAACCGCTGCTTGAGTCCTGAATAGAACCGGGAAATATTGTGCAAAAAGTATTGGGGATTCCTGGGTTAGACTACTTGAATGACTTTCTCACTGGACATTCTAAACCTGGGTTAGACTAGTGTAGTGACCTTCCCACTGGGCTTTCTAAACAAGCTGCAGTATGTCCAGAAAACTCCTGCTCGAGTCCAGAATAGAAACTGGAAATATTGTGCAAAAAGTGTTGGGGATTCCTGGGTTAGACTACTGTAATGACCTTCTCACTGGGCTTTCTAAACCAGCTGCATTTCATCCAGAAAACTGCTGCTCGGGTCTTAAATAGAACCCGGAAATACTGTGCAAAAAGTGTTGCGGATTCCTGGGTTAGACTACTGTAATGAATTTCTCACTGGGCTTTCTAAACAAGCTGCAGTACATCCAGAAAACTGTTGCTCGAGTCCTGAATATAACCCGGAAATATTGTGCAAAAAGAGTTGCGGCTTCCTGGGTTAGACAACTGTAATGACCTTCCCACTGGGCTTTCTAAACAAGCTGCATTAGATCCAGAAAACTGCTGCTTAAGCCCTGAATAGAACCCTGAAATATTGTGCAAAAAGTGTTGGAGATTCCTGGGTTGTACTAGTGTAATGACCTTCTCACTGGGCTTTCTAAACAAGCTGCAGTACGTCCAGAAAACTGATGCTCCAGTCCTGAATAGAACCCGGAAATATTGTGGAAAAAGTGTTGGGGATTCCTGGGTTAGACTACTGTAATAACCTTCTTACTGGGCTTTCTAAACAAGCTGCAGTATATCCAGAAAACTGCTGCTCGAGTCCTGTATAGAACCCGGAAATATTGTGAAAAAAGTGTTGGGGCTTCTTGGGTTAGACTACTGTAATTACCTTCTCAGTGGGCTTTCTAAACAATCTGCAGTACATCCAGAAAACCGCTGCTTGAGTCCTGAATAGAACCGGGAAATATCGTGAAAAAAGTGTTGGGGATTCCTGGGTTAGACTACTTGAATGACTTTCTCACTGGACATTCTAAACCTGGGTTAGACTAGTGTAGTGACCTTCTCACTGGGCTTTCTAAACACGCTGCAGTACAGCCAGAAAACTGCTGCTTGAGTCCTGAATAGAACCCTGAAATATTGTGCAAAAAGTGTTGGAGATTCCTGGGTTGCACTACTGTAATAACCTTCTTACTGCGCTTTCTAAACAAGCTGCAGTATATCCAGAAAACTGCTGCTCGAGTCCTGTATAGAACCCGGAAATATTGTGAAAAAAGTGTTGGGGCTTCTTGGGTTAGACTACTGTAATTACCTTCTCAGTGGGCTTTCTAAACAATCTGCAGTACATCCAGAAAACCGCTGCTTGAGTCCTGAATAGAACCGGGAAATATCGTGCAAAAAGTGTTGGGGATTCCTGGGTTAGACTACTTGAATGACTTTCTCACTGGACATTCTAAACCTGGGTTAGACTAGTGTAGTGACCTTCTCACTGGGCTTTCCAAACAAGCTGCAGTACATCCAGAAAACTGATGCTCCAGTCCTGAATAGAACCCGGAAATATTGTGCAAAAAGTGTTGGGGATTCCTGGGTTAGACAACTGTAATGACCTTCCCACTGGGCTTTCCAAACAAGCTGCAGTAGATCCAGAAAACTGCTGCTTAAGCCCTGAATAGAACCCTGAAATATTGTGCAAAAAGTGTTGGAGATTCCTGGGTTGCACTAGTGTAATGACCTTCTCACTGGGCTTTCTAAACAAACTGCAGTACGTCCAGAAAACTGATGCTCCAGTCCTGAATAGAACCCGGAAATATTGTGCAAAAAGTGTTGGGGATTCCTGGGTTAGACAACTGTAATGACCTTCCCACTGGGCTTTCCAAACAAGCTGCAGTATGTCCAGAAAACTGATGCTCCAGTCCTGAATAGAACCCGGAACTATTGTGCAAAAAGTGTTGGGGCTTCCTGGGTTAGACTACTGTAATGACCTTCTCACTGGGCTTTCTAAACCAGCTGCATTTCATCCAGAAAACTGCTGCTCGAGTCTTAAATAGAACCTGGAAATACTGTGCAAAAAGTGTGGCGGATTCCTGGTTTAGACTACTGTAATGATTTTCTCACTGGGCTTTCTAAACAAGCTGCAGTACATCCAGAAAACCATTGCTCGAGTCCTGAATATAACCCGGAAATATTGTGCAAAAAGAGTTGCGGCTTCCTGGGTTAGACAACTGTAATGACCTTCTCACTCGGCTTTCTAAACAAGCTGCAGTACATCTAGAAAACTGCTGCTCCAGTCCTGAATATAACCCGGAACTATGACAATATTGGTCCAGTGCTTTAGTACTGTCCTGAAGGAATCAATACAGTACTATCCATCTATCTATCTAATCAAAGCACTGACAGCTCACATGTAGTCTTTTCAAGGATTAGTGCCAAACCACACATCTCTGACATGATAGAACCATACGATCTGGGCCTCTGAGAAGCTTGCGGCGTTTTAGTTTCATTCTCCTAAAACTCTGGAAAAAGTCTCCCAGAAGATGTGAGACAAGCCCTAAAATTAGCAATGTTTCAATCCAGACTAAAAATACACTTAATTAATTTGTGCATATGACAACTGAAAGTATTAAATCATGATTAAAATTGATTTTAATTCATGATTTTACTCACTATACTGTAATTTGTTGCATCTACTTGTACACGCTGATTCAATTTGGTATCAATATCTTTTACGATACCAGCATATTTAATGGATTGGACATGTCCGCACATATTGGCAGAGATTTCTGATACCATGCACCATGTTTCTTAAAAGGGAACTGCACTTTTTGGGAGTTGTGTCTATCGTTCACAATGATTGTGAACGACAAGACAGGGGTCAGGGGCAAGAGTGAGGCGTCAAAGTCCGTGTCAAGGCGGAAGGTCGAATATGAGGAGCCGAGACACACTGCTCGTGACCAGGAAACGGGCGAATGTGTACGGAACAGGTAGCTACGGAACGTTGTATACAAACCTGGAACAGAGGTTTGTGTATGTGTGTATATATATATATATATATATATATATATATATATATATATATATATACATATATACAGTATATATATATATATATATATATATATATATATATATATATATATATATATATATATATATTAGGGGTGTGGGAAAAAATCGATTCGAATACTAATCAAATCGTTTACGTTGTGCGATTCAGAATCGATTGTCATTATAAAAAAAATCTATTTTTTTATTTTTTTTTTTACTTTTAATTTTTTCTTTCATTTTTTTTTTTAATCAATCCAACAAACCACTACACAGCAATACCATAACAATGCAATCCAATTCCAAAACCAAACCTGACCCAGCAACACTCAGAACTGCAATAAACAGAGCAATTGAGAGGAGACACAAACACGACACAGAACAAACCAAAAGTAGTGAAACAAAAATGAATATTATCAACAACAGTATCAATATTAGTTATAATTTCAGCATAGCAGTGATTAAAAATCCCTCACTAACATTATCATTAGACATTTATAAAAATAATAAAAAAGAACAAGCATCTCATAAGCTTGACAACACACTGTGTCCAATGTTTTCACAAAGATAAAATAAGTCATATTTTTGGTTCGTTTAATAGTTAAAACATCCATCCATCCATCCATCATCTTCCGCTTATCCGAGGTCGGGTCGCGGGGGCAGCAGCCTAAGCAGGGAAGCCCAGACTTCCCTATCTCCAGCCACTTCGTCTAGCTCTTCCCGGGGGATCCCGAGGCGTTCCCAGGCCAGCCGGGAGACATAGTCTTCCCAACGTGTCCTGGGTCTTCCCCGTGGCCTCCTACCAGCTGGACGTGCCCTAAACACCTCCCTAGGGAGGCGTTCGGGTGGCATCCTGACCAGATGCCCGAACCACCTCATCTGGCTCCTCTCGATGTGGAGGAGCAGCGGCTTTACGTTGAGTTCCTCCCGGATGGCAGAGCTTCTCACCCTATCTCTAAGGGAGAGCCCCGCCACCCGGCGGAGGAAACTCATTTCGGCCGCTTGTACCCGTGATCTTATCCTTTCGGTCATGACCCAAAGCTCATGACCATAGGTGAGGATGGGAACGTAGATCGACCGGTAAATTGAGAGCTTTGCCTTCCGGCTCAGCTCCTTCTTCACCACAACGGATCGATACAACGTCCGCATTACTGAAGACGCCGCACCGATCCGCCTGTCGATCTCACGATCCACTCTTCCCCCACTCGTGAACAAGACTCCTAGGTACTTGAACTCCTCCACTTGGGGCAGGGTCTCCTCCCCAACCCGGAGATGGCACTCCACCCTTTTCCGGGCGAGAACCATGGACTCGGACTTGGAGGTGCTGATTCTCATTCCGGTCGCTTCACACTCGGCCGCGAACCGATCCAGTGAGAGCTGAAGATCCCGGCCAGATGAAGCCATCAGGACTACATCATCTGCAAAAAGCAGAGACCTAATCCCGTGGCCACCAAACCGGAACCCCTCAACGCCTTGGCTGCGCCTAGAAATTCTGTCCATAAAAGTTATGAACAGAATCGGTGACAAAGGACAGCCTTGGCGGAGTCCAACCTTCACTGGAAACGTGTCCGACTTACTGCCAGCAATGCGGACCAAGCTCTGACACTGATCATACAGAGAGCGGACTGCCACAATAAGACATTCCGATACCCCATACTCTCTGAGCACTCCCCACAGGACTTCCCGAGGGACACGGTCGAATGCCTTCTCCAAGTCCACAAAGCACATGTAGACTGGTTGGGCAAACTCCCATGCACCCTCAAGAACCCTGCCGAGAGTATAGAGCTGGTCCACAGTTCCACGACCAGGACGAAAACCACACTGTTCCTCCTGAATCCGAGGTTCGACTATCCGGCGAAGCCTCCTCTCCAGTACACCTGAATAAACCTTACCGGGAAGGCTGAGGAGTGTGATCCCACGATAGTTGGAACACACCCTCCGGTCCCCCTTCTTAAAGAGAGGGACCACCACCCCGGTCTGCCAATCCAGAGGTACCGCCCCCGATGTCCACGCGATGCTGCAGAGTCTTGTCAACCAAGACAGCCCCACAGCATCCAGAGCCTTAAGGAACTCCGGGCGGATCTCATCCACCCCCGGGGCCTTGCCGCCAAGGAGCTTTTTAACTACCTCAGCGACCTCAGCCCCAGAAATAGGAGAGTCCACTACAGATTCCCCAGGCACCGCTTCTTCAAAGAAAGACGTGTTGGTGGGATTGAGGAGGTCTTCGAAGTATTCCCTCCACCGATCCACAACATCCGCAGTCGAAGTCAGCAGAACACCATCCGCACCATACACGGTGTTGATAGTGCACTGCTTCCCCTTCCTGAGGCGCCGTATGGTGGTCCAGAATCGCTTCGAAGCCGTCCGGAAGTCGTTTTCCATGGCTTCCCCGAACTCTTCCCATGTCCGAGTTTTTGCCTCCGCGACCGCTAAAGCTGCACACCGCTTGGCCCGTCGGTACCCGTCCACTGCCTCCGGAGTCCTATGAGCCAAAAGAACCCGATAGGACTCCTTCTTCAGCTTGACGGCATCCCTCACTGCTGGTGTCCACCAACGGGTTCTGGGATTACCGCCACGACAGGCACCAACAACCTTGCGGCCACAGCTCCAATCAGCCGCCTCGACAATAGAGGTTCGGAACATGGTCCACTCGGACTCAATGTCCCGCACCTCCCTCGTGACATGTTCAAAGTTCTCCCGGAGGTGTGAATTGAAACTCTCTCTGACAGGAGACTCTGCCAGACGTTCCCAGCAGACCCTCACAATGCGTTTGGGCCTGCCAGGTCGGTCCGGCATCCTCCCCCACCATCGCAGCCAACTCACCACCAGGTGGTGATCGGTAGAAAGCTCCGCCCCTCTCTTCACCCGAGTGTCCAAAACATAAGGCCGCAAATCCGATGACACAACTACAAAGTCGATCATGGAACTGCGGCCTAGGGTGTCCTGGTGCCAAGTGCACATATGGACACCCTTATGTTTGAACATGGTGTTCGTTATCGACAAACTGTGACGAGCACAAAAGTCCAATAACAAAACACCACTCGGGTTTAGATCCGGGCGACCATTCTTCCCAATCACGCCTCTCCAGGTTTCACTGTCGTTAAAACAAATTTACATTATTTCAATCAGTTGATAAAACATTGCCCTTTACAATTATAAAAGCTTTTTTTCTAAAAAATCTACTACTCTGCTAGCATGTCAGCAGACTGGGGTAGATCCTGCTGAAATCCTATGTATTGAATAAGGGGTCGGGAACCTTTTTGGCTGAGAGAGCCATACAAGCCCAATATTTAAAAAGTATTTTCTTAAGAGCCATATAATATATATTTTTAAGACTGAATACAACTAAATGCGTGCATTCTTAAGTAAGAACAACATTTTTAGAGTATAATATGTCTCTTATTATTTTTAATAACATTATTATTCTGAAGCTAACCAACAATAAATAAAACAATTTTTACTATTAATGCGACTTCTTGAACAGGTGCGGATGGATGGATTCAAATGCATGAGAATGTTTTATATTTTGAACGTTATTTTTGACACTGTGACTACCAGTGGAATTATTCATTACTTGCCGTGTTAAGCAATGTCAGCTCAGATTTATCTGAGAGCCAGGTGCAGTCATCAAAAGAGCCACATCTGGCTCTAGAGCCATAGGTTCCCTACCCCTGTATTGAATGAATACAGAATAATTTTGAATCGGAAAAATATCGTTTTTGAATCGAGAATCGAATCGAATCGGAAAAATCGATATATTATCGAATCGTGACCCCAAGAATCTATATTGAATCGAATTGTGGGACACCCAAAGATTCACAGCCCTAATATATATATATATATATATATATATATATATATATATATATATATATATATATATATATATATATATTTAATATAAATATTAAAAATACATATATATACATTAAATATAAATATATTTTGGTATATTTTTTAGTTAACCTGCAACACATTTCTTTATAGCCTTGTTTAAAAAAAAAGATGATGTATAACAGCACTATTATTGTTATTGTTGTTTATACCTGAACCTGCAAATTAGTATAGAACTTGTCATTTTCGATAAATCGACATACACATAGATAGACAACAGTTCAGAGGCCAGATTAAAGAGACTAAACATATCTAAAGACAAACTGTTTTGCTGAGCTGATCCATTGTCAGCAATAAATAACACGCCATCATTTATTACTGACATGTGAAGATGCCTTTGAAAAATATGCACATGCTGACATCGTTTATTGTTTAAGGTCATGATGTTCATTAAAATTGATAGACTGACTGGGCAATTCTTTGGCACGTTGCCGCTGCTTTGACCTTTTTGCCGAAAGGCTGCCTTTCCCTATTCAAACCCTCTGCTGAGAATCCATGAGGCAGGGCCATGACTTTATTGATGGGCACACGATGAGGCTTATCACAAGTTCTGGGGAGACTAAAATCGCATCATCATGAGAAGGAAGAACAAAGAAAGCAAATGTAATGGTCCAGGCCAGGCACAGAGATGGATGACCTTATTTCAAATTTAAACATGTCAGGAAAGTCAAGTATGAACAGAACAATACTGCTTTGAATAAAATGTTCAACAATTCTGCTTTGACTCACAAATGAACTTGAAGTGCCATCCAATTCCTAACCCATAAGGTTCAATATGTCGGTTCACCTTTTGCAGCTATTACAGCTTCAACTCCTCTGGGAAGGCTGTCCACAAGGTTGCGGAATGTGTTAATAGGAATTTTCCACCATTCTTACAAAAGCGCATTGGTAAGATCACACACTGATGTTGGTGGAGAAGGCCTGGCTCCCAGTCGCCGTTCTAATTCATCCCAAAAAGGTGTTCAATCGGGTTCAGGTCAGGACTCTGTGCAGGCCAGTCAAGTTCATCCACACCAGACTCTGTCATCTGTCTTTATAGACCTTGCTTTGTGCGCTGGTGCACAGTCATATTGGAAGAGGAAAAGGCCCGCTCCAAACTGTTCCCACATCAGATAACACTTTCCAATGCGGGTTTTGGCAAGGACACACAATATTGCCAAAAGTATTTGCCCACCTGCCTTTGCTCACATTAGAACTAGAAGTACCATCCCATGGAATTGTCCAAAATGTTTTGGTATCCTGGAGCATTCAAAGTTATTTTCACCGGAACTAAGAGGCGAAGCTCAACACCTGAAAAAAAACCCCAAACCATAATTCCTTCTCCACCAAATTCCACACTCGGCACAATGCATTCCGAAGTGTAGCGTTCTCCTGGCAATCTCCAAACCCAGACACGTCCATCAGATTGCCAGATGGAAAATATGCGGTCCCCTCCAAGGTTTCTCATTGTCATCCCATGGGGTTGAGTTTTTCCTTGCCCTGATGTGTGATCTGAGCCGATGATGTCGTTGAGGCTTGCGCAGCCCTTTGAGACACTCGTGATTTAGGGCTATATAAGTAAAAATTGATTGATTGATTGATTGATTGGTTCTTGTGTATAAACGGGGCTCTGTATATCTGGGGGCTAACTTGGGCTGGATGCTAGAAGGGGCCTTGAATTATAACTTTATTGTTTTTTTTCAGTATTCTGTATGCGTCGCTGTCTTGTAGCATGCTGCCATCTGTTTGTAGGATCGGTCTGTGTCCATATCAACTACCGTCCATCTTTTATCTGCCGGGAGTATGATAATGGTTTTGTCCATTTTCAGTGAATGTATTGTTTTTTACTTTCTCCTTTGAGATATTGCTGTGGGAGAGTTTTGTATGCTGGTAAAAATTGCTGCCACTGCATTGCGGAGATAAGCTTTTTTGGTCCAGGGGTCTGGAAAATTTGACGAATACATGCTAGTTGATGCTAAAATATATGTGTGAGGGGCGTGGCCTGCGGACATGCAGCAAATTGGGATGTGCCAGGACCGGCTTCGAGATTAGCGACAGGTGCGTAGATGACACAGCTGAGAGTGTTTGTGTGGATATTGCTGAAATGGACAAAAATAAAATTTTATTGGAAAATAAAACACTGTTCAAAACCCTGAATGCAGCTTTCATGTCCGTGGCGGGTGGTCCAGAGACCAGCCACATCCACAATATTCTTCACATGGTATTGATTTGGGTTTGATTGCAAAATATAAACCTTTTGATAGAACTGTCTTTTTTGTTTTCAGTGAGTGTGTTTTGACAGGTTGCATACCCATTTTTGATTCATATTGGGTAATGGCTTTCTCCTCTTTCTAATATTTATAAGCTTGTTTAGTTTTTCTATTTGGCGTTGTTTTGTGATGTTCGACTCCAGCTCATATGATTGCTCTAAGTGCGTTAATCACCTCAATCTTGTTTGCTATTGTCCTTATTTGTTCTCCGTCTTTGCCACTGAAATTGACCAAAGAAAATTCTACAAAATAGTTGGGCCTAAATGTATATATATATATATATATATATATATATATATATATATATATATATATATATATATATATATATATATATATATATATATATATATATATATATATATATAAATATATATATATATATATATACAAAAATCTTACATGTGCAAAAGTGACTGATACAACAACTAGGGCCTGACAATAACAACACAATACATCCATCCATCCATCCAGTCGTGTTCAAAAGTTCACATACACTTGTAAAGAACATAATGTCATGGTTGTTGTGAGTTTCCAACAATTTCTACAACTCTTATTTTTCTGTGATAGAGCACATATTTGTTGGTCACAAAAATCATTCATGAAATTTGCTTATTTTATGAATTTCTTATGGGTCTACTAAATTTGTGAGCAAATCTGCTGGGTCAAAAGTATACATACAGCAATGTTAATATTTGGTTTCACTGCAATAAGACACTTTTGGTAGCCATCCACAAGCTTCTGCTTGAGTTTTTGACCACTCCTCTTGACAAAATTGGTGCAGTTCCGCTAAACGTGTTGGTTTTCCGACATGGACTTGTTTCCACAGCATTGTCCACACGTTTAAGTCAGGACTTTGGGAAGGCCATTCTAAAACCTTCATTCTGGCCTGATTTAGCCATTCCTTTTGTTATGGTTTACAGAGAGGATATGACGGTTCAGACACCAGGGAGCAGTCATGTTCAATATTATATATATATATATATATATATATATATATATATATATATATATATATATTTATATATATATATATATATATATATATATATATATATATATATATATAATAAACATTACTAAGTAATAAACCAAACTAAGGAAAAGGAAAGTGGCAAAACCCAAGTGTGTGTGTGTGTGTGTGTGTGTGTGTGTGTGAGGCTATGTGTGTAGTTAGCTGAAGTGTGTGTTACCAAGTGTTGAGAGCGAAGGAACGAAGCAGTCCTTAGGGCAGTCTGGATTTAGCCATTCTTTTACCACTTTTGACGTGTCTTTTGGGGTCATTGTCTTGTTGGAACACCCTTCCCTTGTCTCCTCTGAACATATTGCTGGGTATTGTAGCCAAACAGCTAAATTTTTGTTTCATCTGACACAGAACTTTCATCCAGAATGTCTTATAAACGGAAATCTAAGTAAGATTTAATATCTCAAATAAGGGTGATATATGCTTATTTTCTGTCTGATAAGATCATTCTTCTCACTAAGCAGATTTTATGTTAGCGTGTTTTACTAGTTTTAAGGGTTTTGGTCCTAAATGATCTCAGTAAGATATTACGGCTTGTTGCTGAGATTTTGTGACCTATATTAAGTAAAACATGCTTGAAACTAGAATATCAACTGTTGCAAAGGTGTGTTATCAAAACTGCTTTTTTAAAGTAATAATTTCTTATATCAAGCATGAAAAAAATGTGACTTTGACACAATTGTGTCTCATCATTAAAACAGATGACAGCCAAATTGACTTTGCTGTTTTATTTTCAATGAAACAATAGAAAATACATATTTTGTGCACCCTTGTTTTGTCACCATGACAACCATTTGTTTCACCTGTCATGTGTTCAGATTCGCACACCTGTCACTAATCATGTCATGTCCAAGCCTGTTTTTTCAAGTTGGTCGTTCTGGCGTCATTTTTCATTTCAATGCTCTGTTCTTGGCACAATGAGTCTTGCTTGTTTCATGCAATGC
Source organism: Nerophis ophidion (assembly GCF_033978795.1). Classification (NCBI taxonomy): domain Eukaryota; kingdom Metazoa; phylum Chordata; class Actinopteri; order Syngnathiformes; family Syngnathidae; genus Nerophis; species Nerophis ophidion. The sequence goes on along the minus strand of NC_084611.1, from coordinate 56,280,225 downwards.
CTCTGTTCTTTTCATGCCATGCCAAGTAAGTTTTTTGTTTATTCATGTCACAGTTCAGTCTAAGTCTTTGTTTTGTTTCCTGCGTCAAGATGTGCTTTCGCCTTTTGTGCCTTTTGGGTTTTTTGTTTGATATCCAAGATCAAATCATGTTTATATCTGCACTCCATGTCCCGAGTAGTTCATCTGCCTTCCTGGGAGTACGACCCTGCAGCAAGCTGCGACCCCCCCATCTTGACAGTACTCATATAGTAGTACAGTTGTTATTAGTGAGAATATACTTTTTTTAAGGTATTTTGGGGTTCATTGAGGTTAGCTCATTTTACTTGTTTTGGAAAGTCTTGACAAGCCACATTTTCTAGTTCTATTGGCGGATCATTTTGCTTAGTTCAAATAAAATATCCTTCATTTTTGTATTTTTTATTTTTGCTTTTGAACACTGACTTTTTGCAGTATATATATATATATATATATATATATATATATATATATATATTCCTTCTTTCTGCAATGAGGTGGTGACTTTTCAAGGGTATAACCCGCCTTCTGCCCAAATGTAACTGGGATAGGCTCCACCAACCCTCGCAATCCCGAGAAGGACAAACGGTAGAAAATAGATGGATGGATGGATAAAATAATGCCTTCATTGATTTAAAATTTCTGAGATGTTTGCAAATCCCAAATACACAACAGCAGGTACCAGTAGGAAGAAAAAGTTGGTTTTGCATAATAGGGTTCTATGCTCTATTTTTTTATTTTTTTATATTTAGTTGAAATGGGTCTCGTGATGTTTATACTAGCTGAAGTTATTTATTCTTCTTTGCATTGGATGTTGAGACTCAGGTGATTTTTTGTATTTATTCATCTACGCGGAGGGTGCAGCACTATCTTCCACAGCTGTTTTCTTTAGACTCGTCACACCAGGAAGCTACTGCAGCTAAGATGAAGGCTGAAGTGTCAGGCGAAACTGTCAGCAGGTACAATAGGGAAGGAATCCATATGGCCCCGTTCCCGGGCGGCTCTCGAGTGAGAGGAATAACTGGCGTTAGTCATTTTGCTATCCAGTCTGCTAGAAATAATGGGAAGTGCCACTCTTCATAGCAACTGACATGTTATCAAAGTTTGAATTGCCACGAAACACATACTAAGATATTCAACACTCTACTGCCATCTGCAGGCTAAATTAGACAGTGAACCTCCCAATGTAATAATAATAAAAATGTTACTTATAAAGTGCCTTTCTGGGCACTCAAGGACACCGTACAAAATAAAAATAAAAAAATAGATCGGATAAAAACAACAACAACAACAACAAAGATCGATAAGATTTACAATGAATAAACAGTCAGGAATAGGTGGGTTTTGAGTCTTCATTTGAAGACTCAAAACTTTGTATGTGTCAGGTAAACCATGACAAATGGAGCGATTTGACCCACCTTCCTAGTGTACAAAAAGCGAAAACTTTTTTTGTATCCACACCAGACTCTTGTACCCATTGTGGAGGGGGCGTGGTCTGCGGGCCGGCCGCAGAGCTGGGTGTGTAAGGACCGGCCTCGAAGCACCCCCGGATTACCCAGCTGGGACTGATCATCCGATCACCTGCCATGCTTATTGGCAGAAGCCGGGCCGAGACACGGAAGAGGGAGTTGGAGTTTCGAGCAAGATGCTAAACACGCGCCTGAGACCACGCCAGGAGAGAGACAGGACTGAAAAGTTGCTGCTAACCTGCCAGACTACCAGGCTCACAAGAAGATCTATTACGGTCAGGAGAACCCACAAGAGGGAAACCTCCACACTTATTTATTAGGAAGACATGATGAACGCGACCAATCTATTGAGTTTTTATTTTCCCAGCCAGCACAGAATATTACAAATGTAGGTGTGATTGCTTCTTGTATATGGAAGAGGATTAAGCTGACTTTCCCAGAAAGTCCATTAGAGACATACTGTAAGTGCGAATGTACTTCGTAACAAATTTCCATGACAGACAAGCAACCGTATTTTCCAGACCATAGTGCGCACCAGACTATAAGGTGCAAAGCCGATGAATTGTCATGTCTTGTGATCATGTTTTGTTTAGTTATTTTCTGTTTTGTTTAAGACTCCATTGCTTCCTGTTTTTTCTGCACCCTTGTTTATTTTAGTTTCTATGACGACTCCATTAGTTCCTGTTTTTGCGCTCCCTTGTTTGGTTACCATGACGACCAAATAGTTCACCCGATTCACTTGGACTCACGCACCTGATTTGTTTGGATTCATGCACCTGTCAATAATCATGTCACTATTAATTAAGGTTGTAGTTGCCAGGCAGTCGGCATGGCGTCATTGTACTGTCTACACTCTGTTTCATACCTATTTCATGTCATAGTTCATGCTGCCTTGCTCACGTCACCGCAAGTAAGTTTTTGTTTGTTAAATGCCAGAATGGGTGTTTTTTTATTTCTATGTCCATAGTCCTGCCTTTGTGCTAGTCTTTTTGTTTTACTAGCCAAGTTTGTTCCCCGCCTTGTGCGCGCCTTTTGTTTGCACTTTTTTAATAGTGGTTAATTAAACATGTCTTTACCTTCACGCCATGTCTGGTACAGTTCCTTTGCATTTCGGGAAAACAAACCACACCATAGTACACATTTTGACATAAATGGTCTGGTTTCGATCTGATTTCATATGAAAGGCGCACCGGATAAAAGGGCGCATCAAAGGAGTCATATTAATATTATTTTATATGAATTGAAAACACTTCCTTATGGTCTAAATAACGTGTAATGGTGGTTCTTTGGTCAAAATGTTACATAGATGATCTTTTACAGATCATCGTCAAGCCGCTTTCTGGATGCGCCGTTTTGTGGTCTGTCTTATTTACGTGGCTCAGCTTCGACATCGTCTTATCCCCGTCATCTTTGTTGTAGCGGTGTAGCATGCAAGGACGGGAGTGGAAGAAGTGTCAAAAGATGGAGTTAACTGTTTTAATGACATTAAGACTTTACTTCAATCAATAACGAAGCAGCATCCCCTCCTCCGGAAACAAAAAGGCCGGAAATATGTCTGACTGGAAGTTGCTTGGGTGAATAATGTACTCACTACACCGGTATGTTTTAGCGCTTTCATGGCGAGTTTACTGACATATATAAGTAAGAGCTTTACTCTACTTTATATTAGAAATGGCAACAGTGTAGGATGAATGTCCCATAAGAAGAAGATAGAGAAAGAGAAGAAGCTTATCGACTACGGTGTCGCCATGGACTACAAAGGCGTAATTTTTCAGGATTTATACAGATCCCAAATACAGATCAGCAGGTACCGAAAGGTAAGAAAAGTTGCTTTTGCATAATATTGCAAAACACAACACCAGATAATATCTCTTACCTTATACACACACCATAATAATACTCCTGTTGAAGCACAGTACAATCCCTCAAGCGGTACCAAAGTCATACTAAAACATTTTGATAGATTTTTGAGCGTTGTGTGTAATGTTCTATATTTTCAATGGAACATATAAAATGTCGGTGATGTTTACTTGAGTCATATTGCCATCCGATTGCATTTTACACGTATATCTTATGTGTGACTGCCATCTACTGGTCACACTTATCATGTACCAAAATGTACCACATTTACCAAATAAAATTGCTTCAATGTCGGTAAGCAAAACCAGAATTATTCCGTATATGAGACGCACCGGGTTATAAAGCACACTGACGAGTGTTGAGAAAAAAAAAAGATTTTAAGTGTGCCTTATAGTCCGGAAAATACGGTACTTATGCTTCTTTACTTAAAATGAACAGTGCATGAATGCATTACATTAAAATCTGCAAATGTAGTACTTTTATACAGTTCAAAAGAGACTACAGGGAACCAAATGTATTTGCAAAATCAAAATGTACTTGATATTAAACTGGAGAAAGCATGACATCATTGTATTGCCCCCCCCCCCTACAATAGTATTTGTTCGTGTAATTTTGTCGGTCAAAAAAAATTAATAAATAAATAAAAAATTAGTCATCTATTTAAACATTTGTTACTGTAAAATATTAAAATGCACTTACCTCCACAGAGTGCTCTCAGTGACACTGCCAATGTGGAAGTCGTACAGCTTGGTTAGAATCAGGATAACCTGTAAAGTAAGGGAAGTCATTTGTACATATTTTATTTTCAGAGGCACCAATGTTGGATACTCGTGTTAAATAATGCAAATCATTAGTTTCATGCATTTGGCTGTAAGCGTGTGCGTAATTTTGGATGACTCGGTTTACAGGATTTAGTTATTTTTTGTCACAATCAGCTTTACTGGCCAAGTATGTTTAACGCACAATAAATTTGACTTGGTAGACTGTGCTCACTCTTTTCAATGTAAATGCACAAATAAAGAAAAACGCAACAACTGCAGGACAGTGCCTTGGTAGCATAGCACTAGGGAATCTGTGACGTTCCGCATTGACGGATGTACATTTGTTGTAATTTATGGACGTACACAGTTGTGGTCAAACATCACATGGACAAAGATAAGACCTTCTGAAGGAAAGTTCTGTGGTCAAATAAAACACAAATTGAGCATGGTGGTGGTAGTATTATGCTCTAGGTCTGTTTTTCTGCCAATGGAAATGGTGCTTCACAGAGAATAAATGGCACAATGAAATAGGAGGATTACTTCCAAATTCTTGCGGACGACCTAAAATAATCAGCCGGGAGTTTGGGTCTTTGGCGCAGTTGGGTGTTACAACAGGAAAATGACCCCCAAACACACGTCAAAAGTGGTAAAGATGTTACGGCACAGGGGCAGTCTCTTTCTCCCTCCTCTGCGGGAGCACCTAGAGGCTCTGCTGTGAGCTCGACAGGACACGCCCCCGCGCTTGCCGTGCAATCGGCGCACCTGGCCCTGATGAAAGGGAGCTGAATAAAGGACCAGTGGATCCAAGGATCCGAGTGGAAATTTAGTTTCTCAATAGTGTACCGTGAGCCTACTCTAGCTTGATGCTCTGTGTTTTCCCTCCGTGCCTGACTTCCTTGGTTGTCCTCCCTCAGTGCCCTCCAGAGTTTTGCCCTTGGTGATTCTTCCGTTGTTTTCCCCTGCGGACTTTGGACTGCCTTCCTCGATCATTGACCCTCACCCCGTACACGTACCTTGTCACTCCTCTCCTGCCCTGGACGGCCTGCCTGCCCCACGGACTGCCTCGTTGCTCCGCTCTCAACACTTGGTAACGCACACTTCAGCTAACTACACACATAGGCTCACACACACACACTCTAGGATTTTGACACTCTCCATTTCCTTAGTTTAGTTTATTAGTGAGTATTGTTTATTATAATTATATATATTGACAACATATATATATATATATATATATATATATATATATATATATATATATATATATATATATATATATGTATATATATATATATATATATAATACATTATTGATCATTACAACCCCCACCAAATGTTATTTTATTTTACAGACGTATTCTTGGTCTATAAAATAAATAATTATGTGTTGATTCGTCCAAAACCCATGTACCACTACACCACTATTATTATTATTATTATTATTATTATTATTATTGTTAGTCGCTGAACTACAAACCCTGTTTCCTTATGAGTTTTGAAATTGTGTTAGATGTAAATATAAATGGAACACAATGATTTGCAAATCATTTTTAACCCATATTCAGTTGAACATGCTACAAAGACAACATATTTGATGTTAAACTGATACACATTTTTTGTGTGCAAATAATCATTAACTTTAGATGTTGATGCCAGCAACATATGACAAAGAAGTTGGGAAAGGTGGCAATAAATACTGATAAAGTTGAGGAATGCTCATCAAACATTTATATGGGACATCCCACAGGTGTGCAGGCTAATTGGGAACAGGTGGGTGACATGCTAAGTAATTCACGCATGGGTAACTTACACATCTGTGAAGGCACCATTAATGCTGAATGGTCCAACAGGTTTTGGAGCAACATATGTTGTCATCGAAGCAACGTTATCATGGACGCCCCTGCTTATTTCAGCAAGAAAAGTGTTACAACAGCGTGGTTTCGTAAAAAAAGAGTGCGGGTACTTTCCTGGCCCGCTTGCAGTCCAGACCTGTCTCTCATCGAAAATGTGTGGCGCTTTATGAAGCGTAAAATATGACAGTGGAGACCCCGGACTGTTGAACGACTGAAGCTCTACGTAAAACAAGAATGGGAAAGAATTCCACTTTCAATGCTTCAGCAATTGGTTTCCTCAGTTCCCAAACGTTTATTGAGTGTTGTTAAAAGAAAAGGTGATGTAACACAGTGGTGAACATGCCCTTTCCCAACTACTTTAGCACATGTTGCAGCCATGAAATTCTAAGTAAATTATTATTTGCAAAAAAAAAAAAAAAGTTTATGAGTATGAACATCAAATAATTTGTCTTTATAGTTCAATCAATTAAATATGGGTTGACAATTATTTGCAAATCATTGTATTCCGTTTATATTTACATCCAACACAATTTCCCAACTCATGTGGAAACAAGGTTTGTACAACAGGAAAAGAGGCCCCTCGTCGACATTACGACTCAGTTTGAAGAAACGCAAGGGAAAGAAAGATAACTATTATCATCATACAATCCTGCAATGAGCACGATAACACCAACATGACATTTGCAGTGACATAAATGCTGATAAAACAGCTTTTTTTTTTCTGCAGCTCTGCATCTATCCCAGAGTGTGCAGGTGCATTTAATGTTGCAATATTGTTTACAGCTTATTTCCGACCATTACTAAAAGAAATAAAAGACTTCAAAATACATATTCAAACAGTGTAAACTTTCACGATAAAATGTATGATACTTTTGAAATAGGTGGGGCGTGGTTTCATTTGCAATCTGGAATGGCTCCAGAATCGAACATCTCGCAGACAACCCTCAAAATATTTGTAATAAAATTGAATGCGGAGGAACATTTTTACCCAAGCATATCCGAAACGTATTTGTGGCGGTCTCGCCCCTTCAGGTTCCTTGGACCACCAATGACGGACATGACAGTTTTGCTCATCTTTGTGAGCAATGATTTATTTTGCGATACATTTTATTTTTTGTTCTTTTTCAGTCATTTCCCAAACGCTTCACTTTTCTTATAATAAAGTTGATTTTGTAATATTTAGGAAATTTCACGACTGAATTTTTTCAACCGAAGGCATCCTATGACAGTTCCACGCTGAAAATCACTGCGAGCGGACCCATTCCTTCACAAATGTTTGTAGAAACAGTCTCTAGGCCTAAGTGCTTGATTTTATACACCGGGCCAAGTTATTAAGGCACCTGATTGTCATCATTTGGATGGGTGGCCAAATACTTATAGCAATATAGTGTACTTCAGGATGAGCTGTAATTAATTATAAATTAAATTGTCTGAAATAAACAGTACCATAAAAGACAAATTGAACCCAAACACCCTAAAACCCTTGTCTCAGTGTCAGCAAAGTACCTCTGTGTCTTAATCTGTCCTTGTGTTAATTAAACAATCTTCAAAATTCACTTTACTTTTCAAGTGTTTGTCAAGCGCCAACATAAAAGGAGACGTGACACATGAATAGCCTATTAGTGCAGAGCTCTAGGAAAAGGTGGTGACTCCAGTCTGCGTTATTGGCATCGTTAATGTAATGCCTGGTCTGAACAATACAGATAAGCCGCCTTTGGTTTTTAGAATTGAAAAGAAATAAAAAGAGCATCCATAGTTCCACTTACTCGCCACAGGAAACGTGCTTTGAGTAATCCGCAAATAAACACAGTCTGGGCTGACACTAAAACGCCAGCTGAAGCTGATCGTTATCTGTTATGTGGCGAAGCTCCCCTTAATATGGAAACACCAGAGCGGTTATTTGCTCTCACTTAGCAAGATGGGTTTATGAAACAAAATGTCACTTCATAGCAGCGGGGCAAAGGCTTGGCACTGAGAGGATGCCATGCCAGTACGCAGAATCGTTTTCAATAAATCTGAAAAAAAAAGTGAAGGATCGACTAGCAAGCAGTCAAACACACTGTGAGATCAATTCTAATGGCTAGTGGCTTTGGAGCAATCAAAGCTGCTCTAAGGTGGCCACTATGTTAATGTGTATTATATTTATCCATGACAGCATTTTGTTGTAAATTGGGAGGTGTGTGTATTAAAATCATGGTTGTTTTTACAAATGATGACAGATGTGAACAAGAACATGTATTGTCTTTGTGTGATGATGTAAATGAGATGTGGTTGTATTGTATATTAAGTATGTGTCCATGAAAGGGTGTTATATGACTTTACTTAATTTGATTACGTGATATGGTATGATTTTATTTCAATAATTGTATTGCATGATTTTTGTATCCCTTTAATTTAGGTAGCCAGGGACTGCAGATGGAAATGAGCTATTTAGCTATAATCTGGTACAGAACATATCTGTCTTTGAGCTTAATGTTTCTGTGCATTGTCCTTTCAAATAAAGACTAAATTAAACTAAGACTGTATGATCATCCCTAGTATGGGACATGTTTGTCCAAAATTCTGTTTTATTTATGTATACATGCATTACAGTGTGGTATCTTATTTTATATTGTTATAGTAGAGAGTATGAACACTGCTAACAACAACACAACGGCAAATCTTAACACTACTCTAACTTAGTGTTGTCCCCTTACCAATATTTTGGTACCGGTACCAAAAAATATTTCAATGTTTTTCGGTACTTTTCTAAAAAAAAGGGGACTACAAAAAGCATCATTATTAGAGATGTCCGATAATGGCTGTGTTGCCGATATCCGATATTGTCCAACTCTTACTTACCGATTCTGATATCAACCGATACCGAAAAATATAGTTGTGGAATTAACATGTTATTATGCCTCGTTTTGTTGTGATGCCCCGCTGGATGCATTAAACAAAATACATCAACTCAAGTGTTGGAAAAAAATGCCAACATGGCACTGCCGTATTTATTATTGAAGTCACAAAGTGCATAATTTTTTTTAACATGCCTCAAAACAGCAGCTTGGAATTTGGGACATGCTCTTCCTGACAGAGCATGAGAAGGTTGAGGTGGGAGAGGGGTATCGGATAGCAGGTGGTGTATATCGTAGCGTCCCGGAAGATTAAGTGCTGCCACGGATTCTGGGTATTTGTTTTCTTGTGTTTATGTTGTGTTACGGTGAGGATGTTCTCCCGAAATGTGTTTGTCATTTTTGTTTCGTGTGGCTTTACAGTGTGGCGCATATTTGGAACAGTGTTAAAGTTGTTTATACGGCCACCCTCAGTGTGAACTGCATGGCTGTTGACCAAGTAAGCCTTGCATTCACTTGTGTGTGTGAAAAGCCGTAAATATTATGTGACTGGGCCGGCACGCAAAGGCACTGCCTTTAAGGTTTATTGGCGCTCTGTACTTCTCCCTACATCCGTGTACACAGCGGCGTATAAAAAGGTCACAAATTTTACTTTTTGAAACCGATACCAATAATTTCCAATATTACATTTTAAAGCATTTATTGTACCTAGTCATTATTGGCTTTATATTAACAAAAAATACTACGGTACTTGTCCAGGGTGTACTCCGCCTTCCGCCCGATTGTAGCTGAGCTAGGCACCAGCGCCCCCCGCAACCCCAAAAAGAGAATAAGCTGTAGAAAATGGATGGATGGATGGATTAAACATATGCTTCTTATTGCAAGTTTGTCCCTAAATAAAATAGTGAACATACTGTCACAACACGGATTCGAACCCGAGATTCTCCCACAGCACGATCCCACACTCTATCTGTCAGCATACCAGGACACGCCCCCGCAAGTGCCTCACACCTCACGCCCACGCATCGCCGCAGTTGTCGACTGTCAGCAATCATCGCACCTGGCAGCAATCAGGAAGACAGTTTAAGAACCAGTCACTCCTTGGAATCCGCGCCGGAACGTCGCTTAATCCTGTAGTAAGCATTCACGTTTTAGGCTTCCCTCTCATTGTCCTCCCATCTTTTGCCTTTTGCCTCTTTCCGTCTCGTTGACTTGTCCCTTGTCCTCTTTGCAGTAACCGCTTTGTTGCCTCCCTCGTTCCTCGATCACTCGCCTGGACTCGGACATCGTTGCTTGCCGCCTGCCTTCGACATCCTGCTTATTCCCGGATCTCCCTTGTGCCTACCCACTTGGTCAGACGAAGATTTCACCCATCACGCATGTACAACATCCTCTTGAATTATTTACATGGGTAATTCTACACTTAGTCCTGCAACCAACACTTAGAGTAGCATACACATCCCACACAATCATCAAAGGTTACAATAAACCTGGTAACCTTAAGTCCTACGTGTTGTCGTCTCCTTCCAACCCCTCACGTACATAACACATACAAGACAACTTTTCTTTTTGGGAGTAAGTAAGCAAACAAATACTCCTAATTTTTGTTACTGCATACATCTGCTGATGTATGCAGTAACATATTGTGTCATTAATCATTCTATTATTTTGTCAACATTATTAAGGACATCCATCCATCCATCCATCCATTTTCTACCGCTTATTCCCTTTCGGGGTCGCGGGGGGCGCTGGCGCCTATCTCAGCTACAATCGGGCGGAAGGCAGGGTACACCCTGGACAAGTCGCCACCTCATCGCAGGGCATTATTAAGGACAAGTGGTAGAAAATGAAGGAAGGGGTTGGAGAAGTTGAGGACCGAGTTCAGCGATTGCTGAAAAGCAGAGTGGTACGTTTATTGAAAAATAAAACCAAATCACAAAACCGTCGAGTCTGTCACGTCTGTCTTTGATGGTCCGAAGAACCCAGAGGTGCAAGACCTCCACAAACTCCCATCTTACTGAAAATATGAAATGTGCAAAGCATGTTAAGGTAATGTGCAGTTTCAGAGGGTTTGGTTCTTGGCCCTGCACTCATCAGCATCTACATAGCGACATCAGTCACAAACACGGTGTCAGCTCTCACTGTCATGCTGATGACGTCCAACTTTAACTTAGCCCTAAAGCTGACCAACACGCCGGATTGTAGTTGTCTGCGGGCGTGTCGAAATGAAATCAGCAATAAATGTGCAGCAATTATTTTAGTCATATTGCTAAGAAAACAGAAATGTTGATTATCGGTCCTGCTCGACACAGGCACTTATTTAAGAAAACCACCTTAATATTTGACAACAATACAACTATACAAAGTGACCCGGTGAGAAATGTCAGCATTATTTTTGACCCAACTATCTCGTTTAAGCTACACATTAAAAGAATGACCAAAACAGCCTTCGTTCATCCCCATTTATCCAGTACTCTGGAATGCCTTACTGATAACAGAGAAACTACCTCATTAAAAGCATTTAAGTCCCATTTTGAAATTATTTTACATGCTCTAGCCTTTAAATAGACCCCTTTTTCAGCAGATCAATTGTTCTAAAAAGGGGTCATTAGGTGGCTTTGGATCAATCAATCAATCAATCAATCAAACAATCAATCAATCAATCAATCAATCAATCAAACAATAAAAGTTTATTTATAAAGCCCTAAACGACAAGTGTCTCAAAGGGCTGCACAAGCCACAAAGACATCCTCGGCTCAGAAAAATGGTAAAATGGTAAATGGGTTATACTTGTACAATGCCTTTCTACATTCAATATACTCAAAGCGCTTTGACACTATTTCCACATTCACCCATTCACACACTGATGGCGGGTGATGCCATGCAAGGCCCGAACCATGACCCATCAGGAGCAAGGGTGAAGTATCTTGCTCAAGGACACAACGGACGTGACAAGGCTGATAGTAAGTGAGGATCGAACCAGGTACCCTCAGGTTTCTGGCACGGCCATTCTCTGTTAGAATAATTATGCGTAAGTTATCACACAACTTTAGTATGCTTAAAGTCTGTTGCTATAGTTATTAGCTAGTGTGCTCAAGCTGTACTTTTTCTATCTGTGCAAGGACAAAAACTTCTTGTCAGAGGGGTGGCCTCAGCCGCAGATGTTATCTGTGTTTTAGCCTGCTAACAGCCAACAACTTCAATGACCTCAACGAAACAGAGACAAGGCGAAAATCACAATACCCCAGCACATTCCGTCACGTATTGTGCATACTGGAGCTGCTTTGCATGACATGTATGACCACTCCTTTTAGAGGCGGCCTCAGTGATGTTGACTGGGTAACACCTGAATAAATAGAGGGACGCCGCGCTGTACCTTAAGGCGTAGGGCGAGACTGTGACTAAAGTGTGCAGCTACATGTGTTCTCCTCATGAGCTAAATTGAACTCTGTCTCTGCATGATTCCTTGCTTCCCGTCTGTTTAATAGATGTCATCACTTTTTGAACCTGACACCCTCTCATGCCGTCCCCGATCTCATATCAGGGCAAGAAGAAACTCAACTCAATGGGATACAATGAGAAACATTGAAGGCGACCGGTGCAATGGACGTCGAGTGGACCTAGTTAAAAGTGTGAGAGTCCGGTCCATAGTGGGGCCAGCAGGGGATCAGTTTCCACGAAAGAAGGGGCAAGTTGCTATAAGTCGGGACCTGGGGTGGACCACTCATATTTTCTTTCAGTTGGTGAGGTCTGCGCTGCTGACTTATCTTTATGCAAGAGGTTTGCCCTATTGGCCTCCTTATGGACTGGACTATCTCATTATGAGCAGTAGCCACTCGTACCCGCTTGATTGATCATTTGACTTGTGTTACGTACTGTGCCTATACCATTTGTGAGAATGTTAAGGGAATCGAGAGAATGTTAAGGGAATCAGTTCAAACGGGGTTTTACAGTAGCCCTCCACATGCAGGATCGTATCACTGAGACCCACTGCAACAATAATTAATGTTGCATAACTTATGCATGCTATGGCATGTCATGATGGGTTCTCCATTCTCTGTGAAGCGATTTGAGTGTCTAGAAAATAGCTATATAAACCACATCCATGATTATTATTAGGGCCCCAGCGGCGGTACATACCCCGTAGGGGCAATATAGAGCACAGCAAGGGCCCTATTAAAATTGCTGGGTTTTTTTTCTTATAATTGTTTGAAGGCCTTAAAAAGGCATCCAAAATGCAAGGAAATCGGAAAAAAGATGCCTCTATATAACAGCTGTTATCATATACACTATATTGCCAAAAGCATTTGGCCATCCAACCAAATGATCAGAATCAGGCCCGGTGTAAAAAAAATCAAGCACTTAGGCATGGAGATATAGTAGAGTAGCGTGCAAGGACGGGAGTGGAAGAAGTGTCAAAAGATGGAGCTAACTGTTTTAATGACATTCAGACTTTACTTAAGTGAAAAATGGAGCAGCATCTTCTCATCCAGAAACAACTACACCGGAAATGTGTCCCTTGAAGAATCGGAAATGTATCCCGTGAAAAACCGTCCGACCGGAACTCTCTAATTACTAAAGTTTCTTGGTTGAATAATGTAAACTCACGACACCGGTATGTTTTAGCGATTTCATGGCGAGTTTACTGACGGATATAAGTAAGAACTTTACACTACTTTATATTAGAAATGGCAAAAGCAGAGGATGAATGTCCCGTAACAAGTAGATAGAAAAAATGAAGAAGCTTATCGACGACGGTGTCTACACGGACTACAAAGGTGGACGCGAGTAATTATTCAGGTTTCTCATCCAGAAACAACTAGACGGAAATATGTCCCATGAAAAACCGTCCGACCGGAACTCTCTAATAACTAAAGTTCCTTGGGTGAATAATGTAAACTCACTACACCGGTATGATTTAGCACTTTCATGGCAAGTTTACTGACAGATATAAGTAAGAAATTTACACGACTTTATATTACAAATGGCAACAGCGGGGGATGAATGTAACATACGCCTATATGTGGCTCACCTGCACTGCCTTCCTGTGCACTTAAGATGTGACTTTAAGGTTTTTTTAGGGACGGTGTGGCGCAGTGGAAGAGTGGCCGTGCACAACCCGAGGGACGCTGGTTCAATCCCACCTAGTACCAACCTCGTCACGTCCGTTGTGTCCTGAGCAAGACACTTCACCCTTGCTCCTGATGGGTGCTGGTTAGCGCCTTCTATGGCAGCTCCCTCCATCAGTGTGTGAATGTGTGTGTGAATGGGTAAATGTGGAAGTATTGTCAAAGCGCTTTGAGTACCTTGAAGGTAGAAAAGCGCTATACAAGTACAACCCATTTATCATTTATTTTTCTACTTACGTATAAAATACTACACGGCCTAGCTACATCCTATCTTGGTGATTGTATTGTACCATACGTCTGCAAGAAATCTGCATTCAAAGAACTCCAGCTCATTAGTGATTCAAAAACTGTCTGCTGTCTATAGAGCGTTTTCCATTCGGGCTCCAGTACTCTGGAATGCCCTCCCAGTATCAGTTAGAGATGCTACCTCACTAGAAGCATTTAAGTCCCGTCTCAAAACTCATATGTATAGTCTGTCCTTTAAATAGACCCTTTTAGACCAGTCGATCTGTCATTTCTTTTCTGCTCTGCCCCCCTGTCCTCTACAACGTTTTTCATTGTCCCATTAGGTTGAGTTTTTCCTTGCCCTGATGTGGGGACTGAGCCGAGGATGTCGTTGTGGCTTGTACAGCCCTTTGAGACACTCGTGAATTAGGGCTATATAAGTAAACATTGATTGATTGATTGATTGACATAATAAGATAGAGGAAAAAGAACAAGCTTATCGACTACGGTGTCTATACGGACTACAAAGGTGGACCCGCGTAATTTGTCAGGAATCATGCAGATCCCAAATACAGATCAGCAGGTATTAGAAGGTAAAAAAAAGTTGCTTTTGCATGATATTGCAAAACAAAACGCCAGGTAATGTCTTGCCTTATACACACACCATAATAATACTCATATTAAAAGTCGTACTAAAACATTTTGATACATTTTTGGAGCACTGTGTGTAATTTTTTATATTTTCAATGGAGTATATACAATCTTGGTGCTGTTTACTTGAGTCATATTGCCATCATAGTGCAGTCTACACGAGTCTCTTATGTTTAACTGCCATCTACTGGTCACATTTATCCTTACACCATGTACCAAATAAAATTGCGTTGACGTGGGTAAGCTCAACCAAATGTATTTAAAAAAAAAAATATATATATATATATATAGTCCAGAAAATACGGTCAGTCTATCAATACACATTGCATGTTGAAGAATAGTAGAATATATATATATATATATATATATATATATATATATATATATATATATATATATATATATATATATATATATACGTATACATATATTAAGTGTGTAACGGTACACAGAAATTTCCGTTCGGTACGTACTTCGGTTTAGAGGTCACGATTCGGTTCATTTTCAGTACTGTAAGAAAACAACAAAATATAATTGTTTGGGTTATTTATTTACCAAATTTGTAAACAATGGCTTTATCCTTTTAACATTGGGAACACTAAAATAATTCTGCCCACGTTAATCCACATTAAACTGCCTCAAGTTGTTGCTTTGATTAAATATAATGAAAAACCCTTTCTTTTACAAATAAAAAGTGCAACGTTAAACAGTTTTAAGTCAACTCATCATGATTAATTTATTACAGCATTGGGGAAGCCTGTAGTTGAATTTTATTATGTAAATGTTATATTTTTACCAACATGTGATAGCAGGGACCTTGCCATTTAAACTATGCTGTTACATTGCTAATGATTAATGTAACTATTGCTGAAAAAATAGTACAATTGCAATAGGAGAGACTATTTATTCCTGAACACTATGCATTTCAATGAAATAGCAGACAGACAGGACTTTGCTGCCCCTAACACACACACTCGCACGCACACATGCACACCCACTCGCGCACACACACACACACACACACACACACACACACACATACACACACACAGCAAAATGAGCTAACGTTACGCTAAAAGTTATTTAGCCTTCACCTCAAACCAAAACTGTGAGCGAGCTGAGCTGCAGTTGAAGTTTCTAGAAAGTCAACGGGCTCATAGTGATGTTTGTAATAGTTGTGACTGAGAGGTGTTTTTTGTAATTTGGGGAGAGTACGATGTCCGCTGCTTCCCTGCTAAACGAATATTTGCTCGACGCTGAATTGTTGACTCCATGCGCTCTGAATACGCACTGCTGGTTGGGCGTTACATCGCTTTGAATACGCACTGCTGATTGGCTTTGCATGTAACCAATCAGATGGTTGTGTGGGAGGTACAGTACAATGCTTGTTGCTGAGACAGAGGCAGAAAGCAGAGCAGCTTGTGAAGACTTTTGCTTACAAACTCGTTTGGTACGCCTGCGTGCCGAACCGAAACCCCCGTACCGAAACGGTTCAATACAAATACACGTACTGTTACACCCTGTGGGAGGCGGGGCGTGGTCACGCGCCGCCTGCTGGCATTGGCATGCACAGGAGCCGGCTGGAAGCAAGATGGCAGGTGAGTGGATACCTCAGCTGGAACGAGTTATCTAATCACCTGTCTCTATTTAGCAGCGTTGGTGACTGCAGGGCGGGG
Source organism: Nerophis ophidion (assembly GCF_033978795.1). Classification (NCBI taxonomy): domain Eukaryota; kingdom Metazoa; phylum Chordata; class Actinopteri; order Syngnathiformes; family Syngnathidae; genus Nerophis; species Nerophis ophidion. Next base: position 56,263,752 of record NC_084611.1, on the reverse strand, counting down.
CTGAAAAGCCAGAAGGACCTAGGAGGGGCTGAGGACGCCAGAAGGGTTGTGGAAGGACTGAGTGAGTTAAAAATTTTGTGAGTGAACGAACTAAGACTGAAAAGACTTGGGGAGTGAACGAAGAAGATGAACTGTTGTGAAAATTAAAAATGAAAAGAAAATCCTTTTGGGAACAAACAAAAGAAGAACTATTGTGTGTAAAAAGATTAAAAAGAATTGTCAACTTGAACTCCTGCTGTGATCCTTCGGTCCTGAAGACCCCACGACACAAACCTGTCACAGTTGGCGCCCAACCAAGTAAGGACCGAGGAAAGATGACGGCCCCAACCCCCCTGGAGGCACTGGGAAGAGTGCTGGTGGAGGTGTCGGCAGTCACCCAGCAGCAGATGGAGGCATGCATGCAACAGACGCAGGTACTGCAAGCACTGGTGAGCCAGTCCGGAGGAAAGGAGAAGGAGAAGGGGACCGCCATGCAGAGGATGTCAGAGGGAGAGGACCCGCAAGTATTCCTCGACGTATTCGAGACCACAGCGACAGCATGCGGCTGGCCGGACACCGAGTGGGGTGTCAAGCTGCTGCCGCTCCTGGCGGGGGGGCGCAGCGGGCGGCGCTTAGTCTCCCAGCGCACGCTCGGGTGCATTTCCCCAACCTACGCCGGGCAATATTAGACCGCATCGGCAGCCACCCGGAGGACCACCGACGCCGGTTCCGGGCCATGCGACTGGGGCCGGAGGATCGACCGTTCGTGCTGGCGCAGCAGCTTCGGGACGCGGCCGTCCGGTGGCTTGAACCCCAGGAGGCCGACAGCAAGATGCTGGAGCGGATCCTCCTGGAGCAGTTTGTGGAGGACATCTCAGCCCGGACGGCCGCTTGGGTGCGGTACCATCGCCCGCAGGACCTGATGGCCGCGGTGGCCCTGGCCGAGGATCATCTGGCGGTACACCGTGAAGGAAGCAACAAGATCGCCAAAAGACCCGCACCAGCGCCACGGGAAGCCGACAGAGCAGCACCATGAGCGGCCGAGTGGCCCATCCCCGCACCCCGGAGACGGAGCTGGCAGACGCAGGAGGCCGCGGTAGAGCAGGTCGTCGGCCCGGACAAGGACATACACACACACACACACACACACACACACACACACGCACACACCACGTCATCCTCCAGCACTACTGAGGGGGGGAGACGGGGTGTATAACGTATATAACATTCCTTCCTCTGTCCAGGTTTCCGGCGCTGCGCAACAAGGGCTTCCCCCGCAGACGGCATCTCGAACGCCAGGGCCGGTGTGCTGGGGGTGCGGCCAACCTGGTCACGTGCGCAGGGAGTGCTCGCTGATCCAGGGGAGGCGTACTGTGTCCCGGTAAGGGTTCAAGGGAGTATATACTGGGCAATGGTGGATTCGGGGTGCAAACAAACCATGATCCACCAAAACCTGGTTCGGCCCGGGGTGTTGAGGCAGGCAACACAGGGGCGAATTAGATGTATTCATGGGGATGTGCACACGTATCCCATTGTTCCAGTAGAAATTTGGCATCGGGGACAAAAGCATAGTGTGAAGGTTGCTGTAAGTGCGCACCTTACGCCTCCCATAATATTAGGGACAAATTGGCCGGGGTCAAATTGATCCCCACCAGCATGTATCATCCCCAAACAGATGGGCTGGTGGAACGCTTGAACAAAACGCTAAAAACCATGATCCGTAAGTTCACGCACAAGGACAAAACAAATTGGGACAAATGGCTGGATCCCCTCATGTTTGCGATGCGGGAGGTACCCCAGTCCTCCCTAAGTTTTACACCATTCGAGTTGTTGTACGGCAGGAAGCCGCGTGGAGTGCTGGACATAATTAAAGAAAGCTGGGAGGAAGGTCCGAGCTCCAGTAAAACTGAAGTCCAGTACGTTATGGACTTGAGAGCAAAACTACACACTTTGGGGCACTTATCACGGGAGAATTTGCTCCAAGCCCAAGAACGCCAAAAACCCACGTACAACCAGGGAACCCAGCTGCGAAAATTTGCACCGGGAGAAAAAGTCCTTTTGTTACTTCCCAGTTCCAGCTCTAAATTACTTGCGTGATGGCAAGGACCCTTTGAGGTCACACGGCAAGTGGGGGATGTGGACTATGAGATGCGGCGCTCGGACCGAGGCGGAGACACCCAAATTTACCACCTCAATCTGCTGAAAGCATGGAAGGAGACGGAGCCTGTTTCCATTGTGACGGTAGTAAGAGAGGAGGAGGAGTTGAGGCCAGAGGTCCCGCGCTCTGCCCCTTTCCCTCCCCTCCCCTGTGATGATCACCTCACGCTCAGACAGAAAGCGGATGTTGCAGCGCTGCAACAGCGCTTTTCTGATGTGTTTTCCGTGCGGCCCGGCCGCACGAACCTCATCCAACATCACATCGAGACCAGCCCGGGGGTTACGGTGCGGACTCGACCATACAGACTTCCCGAGCACAAGCGCAAAGTAGTTCGGGAAGAATTAAAGACCATGCTGGAACTGGGGGTGATAGAAGAATCCCACAGCGCGTGGTGTAGCCCAATCGTTCTGGTGGGAAAGAAGGATGGCTCCGTACGCTTCTGTGTGGATTACCGCAAGGTCAATGAGGTGTCACGTTTTGACGCGTACCCAATGCCCCGGGTCGACGAGCTCCTGGATCGGCTAGGCACTGCTCGCTTTTTCACCACACTGGATTTAACCAAGGGCTACTGGCAGATTCCCTTATCACCAGAGTCCAAGGAAAAGACGGCCTTCTCCACTCCGGAAGGTTTATTCCAGTTCGTGACACTGCCGTTTGGTTTGTTCGGTGCCCCCGCCACGTTCCAGTGTCTCATGGACCGGGTGCTGCGCCCCCATGCGGCATACGCGGCCGCATATTTGGATGACGTCATCATCCAAAGCAGCGGCTGGGAACAGCACATGCAGCGGGTGGGAGCGGTGCTCGAGTCCCTGAGGCGGGTGGGGCTCACCGCCAACCCGGCAAAGTGTGCGGTTGGCCGGAGGGAGGTACAGTACCTGGGGTACCACTTGGGGGGGGGGGATATGCGCCCACAGGTAGATAAAACAGCTGGGATTGCGGCCTGTCCACCCCCCAAGACAAAAAGGGAGGTGAGGCAGTTTTTGGGCCTGGCGGGATATTACCGCCGCTTTATTCCACGGTTCGCGGACTTAACCAGGCCACTAACTGACCTCACCCGAAAGGGTGCCCCAGAGCTGGTCCAGTGGACGGAGCAGTGTCAGCAGGCGTTCGAGCAGGTAAAGACGGCACTCTGCGAGAAACCGGTACTGTGTATGCCTTACTTCACCATCCCCTTTTGTCTGCAGATGGACGCATCGGGCAGGGGGCTGGGGACGGTGCCGTCCCAGCGGGTGGAGGGTGTCGACGGCCCCATTCTGTACATCAATAGGAAACTCTCAGACCGGGAGGCGAGGTACAGTACGGTGGAAAGGGAGTGCCTCGCCATCCGATGGGCGGTCGGGGCCCTCCGTTACTACCTGCTGGGGCCCGCCTTCAGTCTCTGTTCGGACCACAAACCGCTCCAATGGCTCCACCGGATGAAGGATGCAAACGCACGGATCACCCGGTGGTACCTTTTATTTCAGCCATACAACTTCCGGGTGGTCCACAGGCCGAGCGCGCAGATGGCCGTGGCTGACTTCCTCTCTCGCCTTCTTGGGGGGGGAGTCAGCGCGGCCGGACAGGTGCCCGGCCTGAAACTGACGGTGGAGGCCTGTGGGAGGCGGGGCGTGGTCACGCGCCGCCTGCTGGCAATGGCATGCACAGGAGCCGGCTGGAAGCAAGATTTCAGGTGAGTGGATACCTCAGCTGGAACGAGTTATCTAATCACCTGTCTCTATTTAGCAGCGTTGGTGACTGCAGGGCGGGGCTGAAAAGCCAGAAGGACCCAGGAGGGGCTGAGGACGCCAGAAGGGTTGTGGAAGGACTGAGCGAGTTAAAAACTTTGTGAGTGAACGAACTAAGACTGAAAAGACTTGGGGAGTGAACGAAGAAGATGAACTGTTGTGGAAATTAAAAATTAAAAGAAAATCCTTTTGGGAACAAACAAAAGAAGAACTATTGTGTGTAAAAAGATTAAAAAGAATTGTCAACTTGAACATATATATATATATATATACATATATATATATATATATATACAGTTGCCGAGCAACAGAATACCTTGCAGTCGCAATAAATAACAATCTCCTTCTCGGGAGACAGATGACTCCCCAGAAGCAATACGATGGATAAGAAAAAAAAAGAACAATGAAATATGCTAATCACAGCGAGAGGCGACGATAAAGATGTTACAATTATGAGTACACAAAAGAGATTCCAGACGTATGGAGAGAATGTCTGAAATCCAAGAAAACAGCTTGCAAACACAAAGAGAGAGTCTAGAGCAAAGAAGCAAGAGAATAAATACAATTGGTATCTTAGATAAGGTTAATGAAGAGATTCACAATTAAACCACCTTCCAAGATAGTGCACTTTGAATGAGAGATAGGATGTGAAACTGCTATAGAGAACGTGCAAGAAATAACATTCTTCTTTGAAAACTCTTTTTTTAAGAAAAATAAGAACTCAGGGAACTAAACAAAAACTAAAACATTTGTATCCTCCCACAACATTAAAAATGCCAGTCGGATGTTATTTAGAGTTGAGATATTGAACATATTAAGCAAAGAACAGAAGCAAAGCACCAATATTAGCCATTTTTAAAAAAACAGTGTATGGATGTAAGCTGTATGAGAATAATAATAATGCTAAAAATCGGAGTATGTTATATCGAATATCGTTATTCATGGCTTTAACAAAAGCCAAAGCATTTGCACAACCTGGTCTTAATGTTCATCATCGAAACGTCGAGCTTGTTATGGCTTCACTTCCTTACAGTATAAGCTACACTTACAATAGTCAGACTTAGGGCTGGACGATATATCGATATACTCGATATATCGCGGGTTTGTCTCTGTCCGATATAGAAAATGACTACAGTATATCGTAATACGTTCTACGTCCCAAGAGCTAGCTTATGTAGCCGAGGATCAGACCGGCAAGTGCCCTGCCTTCGACTGCCGCCCAGCTCACAATGCACCCGACCTCTATGGCCCCTCCCATGAATGGTGAGCCCATTGGAGGGCTCGCCATCGTGCCCCAACTCCGGAGTTGGGGCACGATGGCGAGCTTCAGAGGGGGGGCTCCGGTGACCCACGTCCGGGCGAAGGAAATCTGAATCTTGATTGGTTTATTTCCATAGAAGTATTCAAACTGCTCTTTGTCCAATCCCTCACCTAAGAACTGTTTGTCTTGGGAGACCCGACCAGGGGCCATGAAATCCCCCGAACAACATAGCTCCTTTTTTCCCCCTTACTTCTCTCTCTCTCTCTCTCTCTCTCTCTCTCTCTCTCTCTATCTATCTCTCTCTATCTCTCTCTCTCTCTCTCTCTCTCTCTCTCTCTCTCTCTCTTCACTTTTTTCAATTCTAAATACCCCGCTATAGTCACTGTAAGTCCAGATGCCAACCATTTTATTTATACCTGTATAAATTCCCGCCCGGAAAAGGGAGAAGTGCCATCTCTGGGTTGGGGAGGAGACCCTGCCCAAGTGAAAGAGTTCAAGTACCTCGGAGTCTCGTTCGCGAGTGAGGGAAGAGTGGATCGTGAGATCGACAGGTGGATAGGTGCAGCGTCTTCAGTAATGCGGACGCTGTATCGAACCGTTGTGGTGAAGAAGGTGCTGAGCCGGAAGGAAAAGCTCTCGATTTATCGGTCGCTCTTCGTTCCCGTCCGCACCTATGGTCATGAGCTTAGGGTTATGACCAAAAGGACAAGATCATGGGTACAAGCGGCCAAAATTAGTTTCCTCCACCTGGTGGCGGGGGCTCTCCCTTAGCGATAGGGTGAGAAGCTCTGCCTTCCGGGAGGAGCTCAAAGTATAGCCGCTACTCCTCCACATCGAGATAAGCCAGATGAGGTGGTTCTGGCATCTGGTCAGGATGCCATCCGAATGCCTCCCTAGGGAGGTGTTTAGGGCACATATAACCGGTAGGCAGCAACTGGGAAGACGCAGGACACGTTGGGAAGACTAGGCCTGGAAACGCCTCGGGATCCCTCGGGAAGAGCTGGATGAAGTGGCTGGTGAGAGGAAAAGTCTGGGCTTCCCTGCTTAGGCTGCTGCCCCCGCGACTGATGGATGGATGGATATATCGTGATATTCAAGTATACGTTCTCAAGCAGTTAATTTTAGCTGCGGGCATTACACTGCATGTGTTTCCCACTCTTTCTTGTCTCCCCTTCTCTCAGAGACTAAAAACAAGCGCACCTTCTTACATACGTCACTTGTGCAACGCCACACGCTCCCACAGACAAGTAGCGACATGGTAACGTTAGCTGTGGTGCCAACGGTGCGGTGCGGGTGGTAATACGAGAGAAAGAAGGAGAGCATCTGGTAACAAATGAAAGAAGAGTAAATTACCGAAAAAAACCAGCACGGTGTCTATCGTCTGGCGTTGGTTTGGCTTCAAGCGGGAAGATGTTGAACATTTATGCGGAAAAAGCATTGCTAAAAAAAGTAGCATCACTGCTAATGTAGCATCATTTGAAAAGTCACCCGCTAGAGAATGAAGAGTGCTTACTCCGCATGTCAACATTTCTGTTCGGTGTCACACCAACAAAATACCGAAGCAACTATTTCCATATCAACACCGTATAAAAAAATAGTCAACAACAGAAGGAGATAATGTCCGCAGGAACCTACCACATAGCGAAAGACATACACTATTTGATTTCCTATTATGCAGCTCATTTTTTTGGACACTTATTGAAATATGTTGTGTGACATCATGCACATAAGTGCACTTTGTTTTAACTATTGTAGTGGCATTCTGTACAAAAGGTGCCTTTAATTTAGTGTTGATAAGTCATCTTAGTGACATCATGCACAATCCATCTAGCGGTGCGGCTTCAAAGTCATACTAAAACATTTTGAAGGATTTTTGAGCGCTGTGTTGGGCTTAGTGCGTCTGCCTCACAATACGAAGGTCCTACAGTCCTGGGTTCAATCCCAGGCTCGGGATCTTTCTGTGTGGAGTTTGCATGTTCTCCCCGTGAATGCGTGGGTTCCCTCCGGGTACTCCGGCTTCCTCCCACTTCCAAAGACATGCACCTGGGGATAGGTTGATTGGCAACACTACTTTGGCCCTAGTGTTTGAAAGTTAGTGTGAATGTTGTCTGTCTATCTGTGTTGGCCCGGCGACTTGTCCAGGGTGTACCCCGCCTTCCGCTAGATTGTAGCTGAGATAGGCACCAGCGCCCCCCGCGACCCCAAAGTGAATAAGCGGTAGAAAATGGATGGATGGATGGTGTGGAATGTTCTTTATTTTCAATGGAACATTAAAACGTTTTGGTGTTGTTTATCCATCCATTTCCTACCGCTTAGACTTGGACTTAGACTTAGACAAACTTTAAGGATCCACAAGGGGAATTGTTCAACTCAGTAGCTTAGTTACAATGATGGAAAGTGTAAGGATGGAAAGGACAATGCAGGTATAAATAGACTATGTATAGCAATGTAAAATATAACATATCTGCGAATATATACAATATATACTTAATATGTGTACAGTATATTATATATACAGATATAATATGTATATAAGATATATATACAATATATACCAATTGCTATGTACACTATCACAGTATATTTGGCAGCCCCAGCATAAAAAAGAGAGTAAGTCCAGCAGAAAATAGATAATAGACATTAAAAACAAAGAGAAGCAGCTGACATAGAAGGTGTCAAGTAATAGAGGGATATTATCTGTTGCTGTATGGGGAGTGATTATACAGCAGGATGGAATGTGGAATGAAGGAGTTCTTGAATCGCACAGTGCGGGAAGGAAGCTGAAGGAGCCTGTTGGAGTATGAACTCCGCTGTCCCTCAATTGTCTGGTAGAGTGGGTGGGCAGGATTGTCCGTGATGGCCAGCAGTTTGTCCTGTGTCCTCCTGTCCCTCACTGTCACAAACGCCTCCAACTGCGAGCCAATAGATTGGCCGGCTTTCCGGATCAGTTTATCAATCCGGTTTGAGTCCCTTTTGCTGGTGCTGCTCCCCCAACAAACCACAGCGAACTGCAGGGCACTGACCACAACAGACTGAAAGAAGATCTCCAACAGCTTGCTGCACACATTAAAGGACCTAAGCTTCCTCAGGAAAAAGAGTCTGCTCATTCCCTTCTTGTAAACAGCATTGCAGTTGTCCTTCCAGTCCAGTCTGCTGTTCGAATGAACTCCCAGGTACTTATATTGCCCCACCACTGCCACCTACCAGCCCTGGATCTTGATGGGCTCCACCGGGGTCTTGTCCACGTTAAGGACCAGATGGTTCGCCTGAGACCACTTCACAAAGTCAGCAATCAGTGTCCTATACTCCAATTCCTGTCCCTCTCTGACACACCCAACCACAGCAGAGTCGTCAGAATATTTCTGCAGGTGGCAGAACCTGGAACTGTACTGGGAGTCTGAGGTGTACAGGGTGAACAGGAAAGGAGACAGGACAGTCCCCTGTGGAGCACCTACACCACTGACCACAGTATCTGACAGGGAGCTCCCCAGGCGCACAAACTGGGGCCTGTCAGACAAGTAATCAGTGATCCAGGAGACAATGGATGAACTGACACCCATCCTGAGCAACTTGTCACTCATCAGAATCCCTTTTGGGAGTCGCGGGGGGGCGCTGGCGCCTATCTCAGCTACAATCGGTGTTGTTTACTGCCATCATATTGAAGCCTATCTATTATGTTTGACTGTCATCTACTGGTCACACTTAACATTACACCATGCACCAAAAGAAAATTGCTTCAAGGTCGTACAGCACAACCAGAATGATTCCGTACATTAGGTGCAACACGTGAAAAGGCCCTCTGTCGATTTTTGAGAACATTAAAACATATTTTATGTGCGCCTTATGGTCCGAAAATTATGGTAGCCAAAAGACATCTCAGAAAATTTTTGAGCGACGTGCGGAATGTTCTTTATTTTCAATGGAACATTTACAGTTTTGGTGTTGTTTACTGCCATCATATTACTCCGTACATTAGGCGCATCGGGTTATAAGGTATACTGTCGATTTTTGAGAACATTAAACGATTTTAAGTGCGCCTTGTAGTCCGAATATTTTGGTAGCCAAAAAGAAATTTCTGAAAATGTTTAAGCGCCGTGTGGAATGTTCTTTATTTTCAATGCAACATTTAAAGTTTTGGTGTTGTTTACTGCCATCATATTTCAGTCTATCTTTTATGTGTGACTGCCATCTACTGGTCACACTTAACATTTCACCATGTACCAAATAAAATTGCTTTGAGGTCAGTAAGCACAACCAGAATTATTTCGTACATTAGGTGCAACACGTGAAAAGGCGCTCTGTCGATTTTTGAGAACATTAAACGATTTTAAGTGCGCCTTGTAGTCCGAATATTTTGGTAGCCAAAAAGAAATTTCAGAAAATGTTTAAGCGCTGTGTGGAATGTTCTTTATTTTCAATGCAACATTTAAAGTTTTGGTGTTGTTTACTGCCATCATATTTCAGTCTATCTTTTATGTGTGACTGCCATCTACTGGTCACACTTAACATTTCACCATGTACCAAATAAAATTGCTTTGAGGTCAGTAAGCACAACCAGAATTATTTCGTACATTAGGTGCAACACGTGAAAAGGCGCTCTGTCGATTTTTGAGAACATTAAAACATATTTTAAGTGTGCCTTATAGTCCGAAAATTATGGTAGCCAAAAGACATCTCAGAAAATGTTTGAGCGACGTGCGGAATGTTCTTTATTTTCAATGGAACATTTACAGTTTTGGTGTTGTTTACAGCCATCATATTGCAGTCTATCTGCCATCTACTGGTCACACTTATCATTACACTGTGTACCAAATACATTTTCTTCAAGGATGGTAAGTACGACCAGAATTATTCTGTACATTAGGCGCAACGGGTTAGAAGGCGCACTGTCGATTTTTGAGAACATTAAAATATTTTAAGTGCGCCTTATAGTCCGAAAAATATGGTAGCCAAAAGACATCTTAGAAAATTTTGGAGTGCTGTGTGGAATATTCCTTATTTTCAATAGAACATTTAAAGTTTTGGTGTTGTTTACTGGTGTCATGTTGCAGTATACACCTATCTCTTATGTGTGATTGCCATCTACTGGTCACACTTATAATTTCACCATGTACCAGGTAAAATTGCTTCGAGGTTGGTAAGCATAACCAGAATCATTCCGTACACTAGGCGCACCAGGTTATAAGTCGATTTTTGAGAAAATTGAAGGCTTTTAAGTGAAAAATATGGTACTCGTAAGTTGAGTTACCACAGTAGCTAAACAAATACATAAATTACAAGTTGTACAACTGTATCCGTTTCATTCAACAACCTCATTGTGAGGAAAAGGCACTATTACTTATAACTTGGAAATTCAAAGGGTTATTCTTGTTTTGCGACAACAGTTGAAGTGTGATCTTTCCACCATCCATCTGTCTATCTTCGTCGAGGCTATAATCAACACAAACACAAGCAGTCGCTTGCAAAATAAAATCGTTGCTGTGAAGTAGAAGAGCCTGCTCCCCCACAGAGCCGCTTTAAGTCTGGCTTGTCTTTGTTCAGTCGGATATAAACTCCGCATCAACAACCCTGCTTTGCCTACAACTAACACTGAATTATTAATCCTTCTTAGGCAGAGACTGTCCAAATAATAAAACACAATTTAGCTCTATCCTGCAGTGGTTATTCGGGTGTTCATTTGAATGACTAAAACATTATTTTGTAAAGCGTTTATATTAATTTCTCTCACTAAACATTACATAACAAACAATAATAACTTTTAAATAATGTGTCTCGAGTTTGAAACAAAGCAAAATTTAGTTGCACTCACATGACAGGGTGAAAAAAAAAACACTCCAATCTTGAGTGCAGCTGTGAGTGTCTCTTATGTCAATCAATTAGAGCCACGAAGGCCATTCAAAGCCAACGAGACCAAGGAGATAATAGCCAGATTGTCTGCGCTTCATGCTTATATTTGGACCAACGTCAAAAGTTAATTAATGTTAGTCAGTCTAAAACAAGCATAACTTTTCTCTGGGGAACTAGAAAGTTGTGTTGCACAACTGACCTCGGACGAAAAGGGTGTGTCGGTTTCCTCGAAACACAACCGCAGAAAACCATTAGGCAAGGCTTAACGTTATACAATACAAAATACAGTCGTGGTCAAAAGTTGACATACACTTGTAAAGGACATAATGTCATGGCTGTGTTGAGTTTTCAATAATTTCTACAACTCTTAATTTATTTTGTGATAGAGTGATTGGAGCACATACTTGTTGGTCACAAAAAAACATATTTCTACACAGTAACTCAGATATGGTAACACTAGTGAGCAGTAGAGAATATGAAGTGATTTTTGGTCTAGAACATATTTGGCTTTATTCATTATTGACGTGTTCCTTGCTACTTTATGTTGTATATTTTTCACATGAGATTTCCAGTTCAATTTATCAACAATCATTATACCTATAAAATTTGGGTTCATTTACTCTTTCAATTTCTATTCCGTCTATTTGTATTTGTGTTTGACTTTCTCTTCTACTGTTACCAAATAGCATTATTTTAGTTTTACTGAGATTCAATGATAGTCTGTTTTTGTCAACCATTTTTTTAATTTGTTCATTTCTTCTGTTATTATTTTTATTATCTTCTGTGTGTTCTCTCCTGAACAAAACAAAACAAGTAGCCAGGGATGGATATCATTTACATGTTATTCTACACTAGTAACAAATTGGTGCTTTTTAAAACACGGTGTAATGCCTAAAGGGTAAAAAACATAATTGTGTTGTTTGTTATTTTTTACATAATTGTATGCCATTCAAGCTGAATTAACTAATAAGTCAAATACTCCAATAATATAAATACAATGAGGACTACGTAATATATTAAAAAAAATACAATCCACAACAAACTGCCATAATTTTTGCCGCAAAACCACAAGATAGAACACGGAGAATGTGGGGGGAAAAAATACTACATTTGTCATAATGTTGGTTTTCCAAAATTCAGGATTCACCTCGCTCACCTTGACCGTGATTAATGTAAAAGGAGGAGGTGCTTTTTTTTGTTGTTGTAGCACAAGCAGGGTTGTTTCTGGAGTGCTTACCTTATATTCGTATGTTGAAGCACAGTACGATCAATCAAGCGGTGCGGCTTCATCGCTTACCAAACTCGTACTAAAACATTTTGATAGATTTTTGAGCACCGTCTGTAATGTTCTATATTTTCAATGGAACTGTGGAGGGGAGGGTGTGGCCTGCGGGCCTGCCACGGAACAGTGTGTGCAACGACCCGCCTAAAAGACAGAGACAGGTGAGTAGAATGGCCCAGCTGGGCCTTGTTATCTAATCACCTGTCGCCTTTATTAGCAGATGCGGAGATGAGACAGGTTGTTGGAGTGGGAGCCATAGAGAGAGAGAGAGACAGACATGGACTGAGGAACAATACAGTTTGCTGGAAAGCAAAAGCCTATCAATAATTAGGAAAATAAAACAGTGTTTTACCCTGAAATCCGGGCTCTCGTGGCAGTGTGTAGTGGTCCGAAGAACCCACTTGAGGGCAACCTCTACAGGAACGTTTAACATTTTGGTGCAGTTTACTTGAGTCAAATTGCAGTCTACACTAGAGATGTCCGATAATATTGGACTGCCCAATATTATCGGCCAATAAATATTTTAAAATGTGGTATCTGAAATTATCGGTATCAGTTTCAGAAAGTAAAATTTATGACTTTTTAAAACGCAGCTGTACGGAGTGGTACACGGACGTAGGGAGAAGTACATGGCGCCAATAAACCTTATGCCGGCCCAATCACATAATATCTACGGCTTTTCACACACACAAGTGAATGCAAGGCATACTTGGTCAACAGTCATACAGGTCCCACTGTATGGCGTGTTACAAATATGCGCCACACTGTGAACCCACACCAAAAAAGAATGACAAAAACATTTCGGGAGAACATCCGCACCATAACACAACATAAACACAACAGGAAAAATACCCAGAACCCCTTGCAGCACTAACTCTTCCGGGATGCTACAATATACATAAGGTTTAAAGAAACAATGATTGTTTCACACACACACGAGGTGTGGCGAAATCATTCCCTGTATTTGACCCATCAGCCTTGATCAGCTCCCTGGAAGGTAAGGGGAGCATTGAGCAGCAGTGGTAGCCTCGCCCAGGAATATTTTTTGGGTGATTTAACCCCCAATTCCAACCTTTGATGCTGAGTGTCAAGCAGGGAGGTCCTGGTTTTGTAAAAAGTAGTTCCCAGCAGAAAAAAGTTTACAGACTACTGACCGGAACAAATGTAGTACAAATAAACAATACTAGTATAAAAATTATACTAGTACTGTACTATAAATACTAATATTGGGATGTTTTGTTTTGTTAGAGAGAAACAATCCATTTAATATGTGCAGACTGTGGTCGTGACATTTAATATCATAACTGATTAAAAAAAGTTTTTTCCACGGAATCAGGAAAAGTAATTACGGAAAGCTTACGAACCGTGAAAACAAAACAAAACAAAAAAAACGTTGATTTTTGGAACTGACTTCCTCTTTGGAAAAGTGCTCCACCTCGCCATAAACTGTGACAGAGCTACGAGTGGCCCCGGAATCAATGTTCATTAAATCTTTCATTTCTACACGACACCCTGCGCTTGAGTCAACCAGCTGCAATATTGCAAAGTGCATCTGTAATCGAATCCTACTTGGTCGTGCAGAGTTTTTCCGTCGTTTCATTTACTTTATGATTTTGCCACACAATACACCAGTCGAATGTTGCTGGCGTTCCACAAAATATGTATTTTTGTATAACTTATGGGACAGAGGACATAGAAGTCATCCTTCTTTCCTCACTGTCCAATGAAAAACTAAAGAACCCATTTCATAGTAAGTAGTTTGTATGCTAAGAAAGAAATTATAATTATTAATTACCATGATTATACATGGCACCGATTGCAAATCGGTTCCGCTGTCAGAGCAGTAGCATTCCAAAACGTGTACCTGGACTGTGTAATCAATCAAGCATGCTGCAGTCCTATTGCACCACTCTGTGGAATTACTTGGTATTACAGGACAATTAATGCGGTCCTAATTATTACACAATTTGCTTGATTCTGCTGTATCAAAAAGACCAGATTGTTATGGTTTTACAGGGGAAGATGACGGCAACAGACACTAGAGGAAGAATTTTGTGGCTCTATAGATTTATTATATATATATATATATATATATATATATATATAAACTATATATATAAGAATCAAACAATAGAATATACTCTAAGGAAACGGAGTGTGAACGAGATCCAAAAGTGTATGTGGTGTGAGGCTATGTGTGTGATTAGCTGAGGTGTATGTTAC